>NC_056747.1:582412664-582427664 GCF_019279795.1 Protopterus annectens | reverse complement strand
TATTTATTCTTGTATTACTTCATACCCATTCCCCTACTATTAGCCCTGGCTAAAATACTGGAAACATCTGATGGCAGACCATATGCTGAACTATGCAACAGTGTTTATAAACTAACATGGCTTCTGACTCGGGCAGGGTGTCATGCCACCTTCCTGGTATGTCTCAGAACACACAGCTGAGGTGAGTGATTCTGTCTGTGTTGCAATAAATGCATTTCTGCACATTTTCAAGGCCTTTGAGACACAGAACCTCTTAGTGATGCTCATTAAGGTCTGCTGCATTTGTTTGGAATATATGCTACCACTCAATCCGAGCATTACCTTCCAAACATAAAGCTATACATAAAAATGTAAATCAGCATAACCACATTAGACCAGATTGTATCTGAAATGAGGATAATGAAGGTTCAGCCCCAGGACCTTTGCTGTCTTGTGTCCTTATCACTTAGCTAATGAGTAGCATAACTGGGCTACAATTTGCCATTTTGCAGAAGGCTGTCTCTTTTTGCAGTCCTCAGAGTCAGGTGCTGTTAAATGGTCTCCATGTTTAGAGAGGTTCCAAAGCCATGCAATTTTAAAGAAAAACAAGTCTCTCTTCTCTCCACAGTCAACTAAAGCATAGCAAGACAGGTTACAAACAGCTCAAATAGTTTCAGCTAACTGTCTAGAATTACATCATTTTTCTGTTGTGAAGATTCTCCCTGCAGCTAGTTGCCAGAGAGACTACCACTAGAATTTAGCTCCTTCATACCTGCAGTGCTGACCATACCGTGTTATGCTCCATACCTGAAGCACTATTTGGTAGTATGCCCTATCTCACCTGTCCCTATAGCACACCAAAGGCAGATATGATACACTGTAAAATAATCAAGGTACTGAATTTGTCCAATTCACTATCACAATTATGTGGCTTAAAAGTGAAAAAAATACCTTAAATTGAACAAAGAAAGTAAAAGCGCCTTTATTTCTTTCAGTTTGTCATTTTATTGACACCTTTAAGAATTGTTCTATTAACAGGTAAAGGTGATCACTGTCCAACATGCCAGCAAAAAGGTATTTCACACCTCATTAGTGTAAGAGTGTATGTGTGTGTATATATATATATATATATATATATATATATATCAATATATAAATCTTATGGACAGGGCTATCTGTAAAATCTAGGCATAGGCACAAACCATGCCATTGTCTTGACCCTAGGGGCCATATACTGAGTAAAATCAGGTTATATTGGCTAGGCTTATAAAGGCTCTTGAGCCATTCGTCTACTAATCTCCTATAACCCTAGCAACTGTAGTTGGCTCCAGCCTTTACAGTTTGTTTACTCATAATACATGAATGAGTGCCTCTGTCTCAAAACGCAGCTGCACAGCTATTAAAGAAAAATCTGAGAAGTGTGTGTGTATGTATATATATATATATATAAAATATACATTGACGCGCACAAATTATTGTATACATGTACATGCTTCTTTCCCTTACTACTTTAAAATGAACATCAAAAGAAATGTCTAGAGTCTCATAGACTGAGTCTTCAACCCTGCCTTTATTAGTGGAGTCTGCGACATTATATCAAGGTTGAAAGAACGGAATTTATCTGATATTTTTCAGAGGAGGCAGCACCTCAACCCCCCCACCATACGGGAGGTTTTATCCTTATACTTTCTTGCTTACTATAACCAACTGTGAGGTTGCACCATCTTGCAATAAGGGGCTAAAAAATACCTTTCTGTTTAATGATTGTTAGGCATCTCTTTTAGCAACAACCTTCAATGGTGCCCATATCAGGCATAGTGCATTCTCACTGGTATACTAGACCTTTGGAATGTAACAATTTAAGAACTATATTAATCAAAAATGTGGCAGGCAGTTAAAAAAATTGACCACTTTTCTAAATTCACTACAGAACTGAAAAAGTTTCTTCCAAGTGATGCATAATGCAAAGGCAATAAGGGCTGTAATTAAGTTCCTCTAAACTTACAATATTATTTACTATCCATTTCAAGTGTTCATTTGAAATTCTTTTTCTTGGCCTGTCCTGACAGTGTGCTCTGAGGTCCTCTGGGCATCTTTTACTCTAAGATATTGTTACATGTCTCATGCAACTATATTTTAAAGATAATTTCAATTTTGGATACACTTCAGGTGTTAAAGATGCAAATGGTTTGAAATCAAAGCAAATGAATATGACACACTTTTTATTTTTTTATTTCGCAGTCAATTTAGTTTTCCCTATGAAGTCAATGCAGGTACAGACAATGATTAACATACACAAACCAAGCATTATGGGTTATCAAAAAACACCATACTGTTACAGGAAGAGCTACTTATTTACATTATGGTTATACTGATAAATCATAATGTGTTAATTTTAAATGCAGATTGTTCCGCCTATAAGACATCACTGGCAACTCATAAATAACACTCACCTGTTGCTGAACTTAGGATGGAAAATAGCTTATACACTAATGTAAGTAGCATCATGGATTCAGTCATTCATGATGCCAAGTCGAGCTTTCAACTTCCAGAACATTTTCAAGAGGCTACCCTTATCAACAAAACTAATTGCAAAAATTAAATAATTTTTATCAAATACTGTACAATTTGATATCACTTATAGTAAGCAGATTATTACCAACAGTAATGGATTATTTAATTTACTATAGAAAGTGTGACAATATACTTTAAGCATTCAACTATATACATTTCCTGCTTTGTGCTTATAGTCTTCTATTAGTATGTTATCTCTACTTGAATATTTCAGTATTAAATAATAATAGTTAATAATTAACTAATAATTAGAGAATGGATGACCTGTAGATTGCAGCCTGATTAGAGAATGAATGTTTTCCAGCAAGGTGTTAATCTACAGGTAATACACACTGAAAAATGAGTCTGCCGATTCACAGCAGCATATCAAGCTGCTGTGGAGCTCGGACTGAAAAAAAAACTAATGGTCACCATTATTTTACGCTCACGAAGCAGCATTTCTGCAATTTAGCAAGTGTAAAATATAAAAGAAAAAAAAAACTGTGTGTGTTTGTACGTGTAAGTATATGTGTGCATGTGAGAGTGAGATCGATGAAGCTGTTATTTTACACTCGCTAAGCAGTACTTTTGCTGTTTAGCGAGTGTAAAAACTAAAAACAGAAGAGTGTGTGTGTGTTTTTATGTTTCTGTCTGTGTGAACGTATGCCTGCTTGAGTGCATGAAAGTGAGGTGATTGTGAGACAGAGACAGACAGAGTGGAAAAAATTGAGCACTTGTAGCAGAAGCGGTAAAGAAGTCTTGCGTACCTCTTGACCTTTTAGCTCAAATATCTGGGTAAAGCCTAAATAAAATTGGGAACAACCACTCAAAATAGGAAAAAATTTTAAATACTTATAAAAATCACAAAGTTGCTTGCATAACAGGACTTGTGTTAGCATGCATTTTCTGAAGTGCAAGTGTGTGTGTGTAGGAAAGACAGCGCGAGATCAATGATCCAGTGGCAGCAGGAGTAAGGTTTGCACACCTCTCCACCTTTTAACTCAAGAAATGTGGATAAAGCCTGAAATAAAGGGGGAACAAAGGTTCAAAAATAGGAACAGATTTAAGATGTTGTTCTTATAAAATTTACAAAGTAGATTACATAACAGGATTTGTGTTAACATGAATTTTCTGAAGGAAATAAAGTCTGAAAGTGAAACATATGTCATTATTTAGTGACATCAATCCCCAATGAGTGGCAACAAACTATACAGTTTAGGAGTAAGGGACCAGAAACTAAAGTAAATATCTAGATATTTTTAATTATACATTTTGGATATAAAATGCTACCTCCAGCACCATTAACATATACTGCAACAACTTTGGAACATTAGACAGAAGAACTATTTTACATCAAAAATATATTAAAAAATAATATAGTAATAAAAAATAAATAAATAAGCAAGTTAAATGCAACATTTATACAGACAGCCCATTAACTAAGGGCAATAATGCCCTCCAGAGTGTGTTATTGTGGAAATATTGCCCTTCCAGGGGTGAACACCCCTGGGTGGGTGTTAATTCCACAATAACGCACACCCTGTTGGGCATTATTGCTTGCATAATAGACACGCATCATTTGTTTGTTATATATTTGTTTTATTTTACATTTGTTTACCAAGTAGTGTCTGACTGGGCCAGAAGCCTGTTTTCAGTGGAGACCTGGGGAGAAAAGTTCCAAGAAATACAGCAGAGTATCATGTATATGGTAGAGATGCATAGCTATACAGTTTGATTACATGATTACAAGGAGTTTAATTCAAATTTACAAAACATCATTTGAAACAAGAATAGCAAGTACATCATAATATATATATATATATATATATATATATATATATATATATATATATATATATATATATAGTTCCCCTTCAGAAGGTTGAATGGCTGAAATCTCTAAATGCATATGGCTGAAGCCATATGCTTGAATTTCAGAAGCTCAATCTTCTGAAAGGGAAGTAAACAAAAAAACAAAATAATATTTCTGCAGGAGGGCAAGCCGCCCTACACCCCCCACTACTTATTTATTCCAACTCCGAGATCGCACTACAGTGCAGAAAGGGAAATCTACCATTCTGCGCTGTATGCCAATCCCCATTCAGAAGGTTAAGCTTCTGAAATTTTGAGCATATGGTCTCGACCATATGCATTTCAAGATTTCAGCCATTCGACCTTCTGAAGGGGAACCAGATACATATATACATATTTTTTTTCTGACATTTACCAAGTTGCTAAGTTAGGAGAAGAGACAGAGAAAATAATTTGCTGAAGCATAGGACAGTAGTGACTAAAGCATGTCTGGCTAAGGAAGAGACATGCAGTTAGGTGTTATTAGCCTGGTACTGTGCAGAAGCATAGCCAGTGATTAGTGAGGTATTCTTTTAGGAGTAGCTTGAATTTGTGGTTGTGTTTTTTAGGATGTGTTGGGGTATTGAATTCCAGGTTTTGGATATTTTATTAAACTATAGGGAATTACAAGAGTAGTTTGGGGATTTAGCTTCCTTTAGAAGTAATTTATCAGATTATCTTAGGGACTTGAGGTTTGTATTAGTTTGAACTAGATCTGTGAGAGCAGGGCAGTTATCGGGTTTGTGGATGATACTGATTGACAGATAATAGGTCGGGTAGTTCGATCCAAGTGAGTTGATGAAGAGCAGTACAGTGGTGAGTTTTATGGGGCTGGTTTGCAGCAAACTTTGCTATTTTGTTATAGTAGGTCTAAAGGTTATTTAAATCTGACTTGCGCAGGTTGGTGAAAATTTGGGAAGAATAGAGGAGGGTGAAGAGTAGGTGGGATCTGGCTATGGCTAGTCTTGCATTGTTGGTTAGGTATGGTTTGTCCCTATAGAGTGAGCCAAGTTTAATGTGGACTTTTTTGATTGTAAGTGATATATGTTTGTCAACGTTTAGACAGTTGTCAATGGTGACACCAAGAAGTTTGGTTTGATTGACTGGTTAGATTTTGGTGCTGTTGGAAGAGAAGATGGTTGGGGGGTTGGTTATTTTTAGCTTAGTATTGCAGAAGACCATTAGCTTACTTTCTGTTGGGTTGAGTATGATTTGGTGATCTGTGAGATAGTTTACTGTGTCTTGGTGATTTTTGTGGGGTTTTTTTCTTGCAATTCAAGAGGTGAGGGGGAAAACCAGAAAAGGGAGGCATCATCTATGTACTGAATGATAGTGGCTAGTTGAGTGGACATACTGAGGTTATGGTAAATATGAAGAAGAGGAGAGGTCCAAGAACTGAACCTTGGGGTACTCCAACAGAGATGGGTAGCAGGGGGTGAGATTATCCCATTTGATTGACTGCTGTCTATTAGAAAGATAGCTGAGAAACCAAGTGAGGGAAGTTTTATTGAGATTATATGATGCTAGTTTGTTGAGAAGTTTTTGGTGTAATACTGTATCAAAAGCTTTGGACATATCGAGGAAAATAGATGAAACAAGATGGCCTTGATTTTTGAGGAAAATTAACAGTATTAGTGAAACGTATAAATGCAGTATTAGTACTATGTTTAGGTCGGAAGTCATGTTGAGAATTTGATAGGAGGTTGTTCTTTAGGAAATCATCAAGGAGTTGTTGAATGTATTTTTCTAAGATTTTGGCTAGAGGGGAGAGAATGGCAATGGGTCAGTAGTTAAGAAGTCTGTAGAGAGAACACCTTTGTGTAGGGGGATGATATGCAATATTTTCCCAAGGATAGGTACATATTTTTCTGAAATGTAATTTGTTTCAGCTGCATTCTGTTTGTTTTTTTTTCTTAACTTTGCATGGCTAAAAAGAACCTTAGTCCAGTACACTTAGTTCAATAAAATAAAGGGAATGCAGTGCTTTCATTTTTAATGCAGTAACAGAAGATTATTTTGGGCCTAGTAAGTCATGTCTTAATGGTTTCACCTTATGTATTTATCATAGTAGTTTGAGTAATGATTAACTTGTTCACAGTTTACTTTATGTTAAGTGTTTCCTCTTATTTTCACAAGAAATCAATGTATACACCTAAATTAAAAGACACTAAAAAACTGGCAGTATATACAGAAAAACAATGTGCAAACCAAACATTAAGTCCTTTCATCCAATTAATACTCTGGGCTTTTTCTGACCAATCCAATAAAATAATCCATTTTAAACATTTCATACATCACGTGACCATTTGCATTTCTTTATCACCACCATCTTAAGTTTCTACATATTCTTATTAAGCACAATGATAGTCTAATACCGAGTTTAACAGATGATATAAGAAAACTGGACCTTTTTGGTTTTAGAGTTTATTTTACATTGCTACCAGGAGAATGCTTCTTGCTTCTGCAAACATCTAACTTGTCCAGTTTAGCAATCAGTTATCAGTTTATTACTGTATGACATTCTACTTTATATATTTACAGTTCCCATGTTTTACTTTTATTACCTATTGGACAAGACTGTCAATGAATTGGACTTTGGGTCGCTGTATGCATCCACATAAAAATAGACCTTTAAAACATGAAAAACCCTTAAAAGATTCTTAAAGCTGTTTTAACATGTAAACACTGAAAGTTAAATGACTTTTTTCTGAATCCATCACTTCAAAGTAAAAGCAGTTTTAAAAAAAATTACATGGAGTGTGAAAGAGAACACACACACACTCATGAGCTGATACAAAGAAGCACACTCATACCTCTTTTGTCAAGGGTATCATGTCCGTAATTTAACTAGCTATATATATCAAGAGTAGACAAGAGTGTAAAGCTGTGTGTGTGCACGCATGTACATTTCAGCATATATGATGTGTGCGTGCATGTGCATTTGAACATTTATGGTGTGTGTGTGTGTGTGTATATGTAGCAGTAGGAAGAGCTTCCAAACCCATTTTTGATGTATTGCCATAGATAGATGACCTGAGTTGTAATGAGAGGCAGAGGATTTTCCCCTGCATGGTGAGGGTGTAGGTGACAAAGCCACCTAGTGAAAGTAAAATAATCGAAAGTGCAGCTAAGTCCTATTCTCTGAGAAATCTGTCCTCCATGATCTGTACCAATTCCGTTTCATCCACATGTACTTCAAAAGTCATGTTTTGGTCAAAATGGATGCACAAATACGAACAGGAAATAACCATTTCCATACAATGTATAGGACAATGTTTAGAGGTAAGTTTGACATTTTAATTGTGCTATGTTTTTAATAAAATTTTCTTTTTTTATATTTGCTAAAAGCTGGCTCTCAGAGCCACTTTGCAGTGATTTGAAAAAAAAGAATCATTTGCATACAAGTTAAGTGACGTACCTTCTGGAAACTCCCTCGTGTGAGTTCTGTATAAGGAGATGACTTCTTGAGGAGCATGTTTTTGGACTTGATAAGAATCCGATCACGCTGTCAGTGCATTCAGAAAGGTGAAGATTAAGGTGAAACTCTCTCCTAATCTTGCAATGAGGAAAGAACCGGGACACTGATCTACAATTACTAACACAAATTAAATTCTACATAGGGAAGACTGAACATAAACTAAAAGAGAGCATATATGAATGTACTTATGACATCAGAAAAATGAAGGAAACAAATGCACTTTACAAATATGTTAAAAAATAACCCAGGACACAAATTCAAGTTCACTATTATAGAAAAGGTCAGCCCCAACATGAGAGAAGGTCCTTGGTCACTGAACCTGGAAAAGCAAGAACTGTACAGGCAGCTTAAATTCAATGGCAGTGCATGGCCAGGACTGGATGATTATATTTCTATAGCCCCAGTACTTAAATAAAAGGCTTTAATAAGATGAAAAAATTTAAAGGGTGGGTGTTTTAGGAAATTACTTATTCTTTGAATGAGAATTGTTGAAAGTTAAAAAGCAATTCAAAATCAGCATTTCTCATTGACACTTGTAAAATAATTTTATTCAATTAGCTGTAATTTTTATTTGCTACACATTTTTTCACATTTTATTTTTTCAATATTTACTCACTAGTTATGCTTATATATAGGGCGGCCATGGTGGTACAGCGGTTAGCGTTGTCGCCTCACAGCAAGAGGTTCTCTGGTTCGATTCTCGGCTGGGGTGCCTTCTGTGCAGAGTCTGCATGTCCTCCCTGTGGTCACGTGGGTTTCCTTCCGGTGCTCTGGTTTCCTCCCACATCCCAAAGACATGCAGTAGGTGGATTGGACACTCTAAATTGACCCTAGGTGTGAGTGTTTGTGTGCCTTCTGTGGAAGGTTGGGCGCAGGGCTGGTAACTCATCACCGTAAAACTCCACTGCCAATCATGAGTGGACAGATGATCCACTGTGGTGACCCCTAACCGGGAAAAACCCAAAGAAGAAGAAGTTATGCTTATATATATTTGAATAAATTAAATGAAATGCTTTATAACTTAAAAACGAGAAAAGAAGCAGCACTTCCTGAAGGCATTACATTCAAACAAGAAACTCAGCATGTGATCGGATCACAGAAGAGGCTTGACAGACACATGACCAATACTTACTTATTTAAAGAACTGTTTGTGTATTGTGCTTTATCTGAAGAATGTAATACTTCATTAACGAAAGCTCTCACCCAAAATTAAAAACTGAGACATGCTGTACTCCCTGGCTAGTGTTTTTTTCTTATTTTTAGTTTATTTTTTCAGCCAAGTTTTTAAAAATGAAATTATATTATTATGAGCTGAAATTCTGTGAGCGGCCACGGTGGTGCAGCGGTTTAGCATTGCCACCTCACAGCAAGAGGTTCTCTGGTTCGATTCTAAGCTGGGGTGCCTTCTGTGCGGAGTCTGCATGTCCTCCCTGTAGTCGCGTGGGTTTTCTCCGAGTGCTCTGGTTTCTTCCCACATACCAAAGACATGCTGTAGGTGGATTGGACACTCTAAATTGGCCCCAGGTGTGATTGTGTGCATGTGTGTGCCTTCTGCAGAAGGTTGGGCGATGGACTTGACAACTAGACACCGTAAAACTCCATTGCCAATCATGAGCAGACAGGTGATCTGCTTTGGTGACCCCTAACCAGGAAAAGCCAAAAGAAGAAGAGGAGCTGAAATTCTGTAAAATGAATTCAGTTATTAAGTGTAATTTCCACTCATTACTGTGAGTCAATTATATTTTTAGTACATCTATATACAAGCAAAGTTAAGGCAGATTCAAAATACAGGTTCCTGGTAAATTTCATGAGGCCATAATTGTGATCTTAGGAACAGCAAGAATAATCCTGTAAAATGAAGATGTATGTGATAAGTCTATGAATGCAGTCTTGGAATATTTCCCTTACAGTGACATATAGCAATCTTAAACTCATGTAAATTGTCACAGGTGGCTTGTTACTGCCACTATGTGACAGAGGACTGATGCTGATGGAAGTTTGAATCCCACCACTGCTAACCTAAATGCTACCCAGGTAATATTGGTCACCACAGGGGTAGTCTTTTGAGTTACGCCACTGATGATCAGCAAATTAAAGTAAAAGAGCATGTACACAGATTAGAGGCAATAACCAATTTGCCAAATGCAATCTCCCACAAGACAATAATGCACTACTATCCTGGGTGTGGGATTTCAAAATTTATACCCCAGACTATGACTGCACACTGATCACTTAGAGAGCTGTGACTTTGGTCTAGCAACCCAGGCCATTTTCTTACAATTGTTTTTGTGAACTACAGTGACTTCCAGTGCCCCTTTATCCATGGCAATTGCTTTGCAAGCAAGTTATTTTCACATACACACTTCCCAGGGAAACCTGGAAGAATTCTCCATTTCTCCACAGCAGCTTTTGTCCAAGCATGGCAGTACAGAAACCATCCTAGATCTGGCTAAGGACCATACATGCACAGGTTACTGTAGCCTCTTTATTTAGCCAGATCTGAATTAAAATAATAATAGTATTAGCTTGTAGTAGGCTAAAGCAATCTGCCTAGTGGGGGACAGAAGCCACAGATTGTCAGCCTATAGTGCTCAATGTCTGTTATTTGGATCATAAGTAGCCATAATACATATATAAATAATAAATGCCAGCCTCAGTGGCTTAAAAGTGAATGAATAAAACTTTACTTAAACAATAAAGAAAGCCGTGCTAACACAAAATAAACATGCAGGGATCAAACAAAATGAAAGAAAATCACAGACAATTAGGCAGACAGAATATTTAAAGAAAGCCTCTTTCTAAGCTAGATAAATCCAACTACCTCTAGTTTAAAAAATCCCGAACCCTTATTGTTCTAAGTGGGAGGATGGCATAATGGTCAAGATGTTTACCTTACATACACAATGTGCAAGGTTTGATTATCACGTGGGCTAAGTGGCTAGGCTTAAAATGGCCCACAAGAACAGTTACCTATGAATCTAAATTCTTAGAAGAAACAAGGCAGGAATTCAAAAACATATGTTCAAAAATGCTTTCCAAGCTAAGACAATAAAGTCCTATATATATATATATATATATATATATATATATATATATATATATAAAATGTGTGTGTGTGTGTGTGTGTATAATATATATATATATATATATATATATATATATACACATTTTTGCTCATTCATCCTGTTCTACAGAACCCTGACTCATCAGATAATATCATGTCATTTGCCACATAAAAACAGGTGCAATTAGATTAGATTGGTTTACTAGCTACAAGTACATATCACATCTATTAACTCTGCATTATAATGATGTCTCCCCTACATAATTCTGGACAGCCGCTTCTTTGACGTATGCTTCAATTGCATTTTATAGCCTCTGGCTTTCCTGTCTCCACACTCTTGTGTGACTTAATTATATGCAAGCAATTAAGTCCTTCCAAGGAAACTACAGAAATTACATTTTATATTTTCTATACATTTTTTTATCCTTCCATGTGTTTTTTATTTAAATTAGAATGACAGCAAAGCTAGCTTCAGAATTCTTTTTGGAAATCATGCTTCATTTTTTTATAGTTGCAGGATTCCCATTTGTGGCTTTTGCTCTTATGATAGTGAGGCTCTAAGTACAGAACATTGATTCAAGTTGTTGTTGTGTCTTTCGGCTTTTCCCGGTTAGGGGTCGCCACAGCGGAACTCCGGTCCACTAATGATTGGCAGTAGATTTTTACGTACCGTGTTGCCAGCTCTGTCGCACAACCTTCAACGAAGGTACGCCCATTCACGCATGTCTCCACACAGAAGACACTTTAGCTGAGAATCGAATGGCACAACGTCTTACTGTGAGGTGACAACGCTACTGCAGCACCACCACCACAGTCAGAACATTGATTCAAGTAAACTGACAATTTTTGGGGGTAGTAAGTAGAACAAGTTGTACATCTTATAGTGAATGACTGTTCTGGTCTAAAATACCATGAAATCTTGAAATTTTTTGCTAGTTAGGCACTCCAGATTATGGAATTTTTGGGGGGTTTTCCCCATTAAAAAAGGATCTTAGTGTCTCTGGAAAAAAGTTCTAGCGCAGTACCAATTACCTGTCAAGCCACAGTGTTAGTGAATTTGGTGAGGCAAGAGTGAATACCGTGGTCATTTCTGAAATCATACCTGGTAAATGATATATTCTAGGACATCATAGGTGATTTGATATTGCCAGAATTGTTTATTAGTCTGGTGTTGAATACTCTGTTTTGAAAAGAAACACTTCTTGTTGCTATTGAACTTGTGAACTTTACTTTACCATAGCCAATGCAAGGCAATTTGTAGTAAACTGGTACCTATTTTGGTGATAAGAGTTTCCAGAAGTGGTCATGTTGAGTCAGTAATTCCTTTATCTCACACTGTACCCATTGTAGATTTGTGGGGGTTTATTTCTTTTACACCTATTGGGGGGCTATTCTATTAAAATTATGATATTAAGAATAAGCATAAGATATGGTTGAAGTATTAGACACCAGAGCCCAGTGAAGACAGTACCAGTTCATGTGGTTGGCAGCCCATATGAAAGAAGAGAGGGATAAATTATTTCCTATTTCTGAAATGGCTGTTGTGATGGGTATTAAGAATTCTACTCTGATCTCAACAGACAAATGGTTGGGAAGTGATCCATAAAGGTGACAGCCGTGTTATCAGAAGTATTATCTTGGGAAGATGTAAGCACTTTCCTTATCAGATACTTTTCCATTTCTGTCAGTATATGCTTTAAACTGAGTTAACCCAATGAGATGCATGATAGAATGTATAAAAGGGTCAGTGGGAGGGTTCAACACAGTGCTGTAGTCCACTGTCACCACTAATATGCATTTGATGTCAATTGTCAGGCAGAACAATGCATCTTCAGTAATATTCTTAAGAATGCCTGAAGTAACACATACCTAGCTGAAACGCAGCTGTTTAATAGAATATATTTAAACTGGTGCAAGGAGGTAGTCTCTCACTGGGTGTGAAAGGAAGACAGAAAATAACCTCAGGACAGATCATGGAACAATAGTATGTATAAAAAGTCGAACTGCCACAGTAGAAGGAAAATTCTTTATTACAAGGACAAAGTGAGTGTTTTCACGACCTTCCAGGTCGCTTCATCAGACTTAATAAAACATCCCATAACTTCCTTGATATATACACTTTCAAAGTGACCAATCAGTTAAGAGAAACAATTAAATATGTATATGAGACTCAATTCATTTAAAAATAATAATAAAAAAAAACAGACATAAAACTATTAAAAACAGTATGCAAGTTCAAAAGTGAATGCCTATAGAACCATGTAGAAGGGAATTAGTGCTTTAAGGCTCTTGCCTTTAAAAATGGTTTCAAAGAAACATTTTCATTAATGCCTGGGGTTTTGTCTGCATTTAGTTGCAGAATCCATTTTTGCTAAGCCTCTTCTGTTCTATTTTTAATGTCACCCCCTCTGATATTTTCTTCCAGAACTTCTAAAACTAAAAATTTAAAACATGGTGCATCCCTTCAGCTTCTACATGTTTAGCTAGGGCATTACTCTCCTTTTTGTTTACTATGTCCCTCATATGTTCTAAAATGCATTCTTTGAGCATTCTATTAGTCTTGCCCACTTAAAAAAAACTTTACAATATTGGCAAAAACTAAGATTTATAGTCCTGCAGTCTGAATAGAAATGAAATTCAATTCTAAACTTTTGCTGTTGATGTAAAAAGTGCTACATGAGAAAATGTACTGCCTGCACATATATGTCCCTATCCTGTCTGATGTGTTCAGGGACTTATGTGTTTGGGTTTTATAATATAGCTGCCTTTTAAGTGATTTTTTGTTTGTAAATGAGAAGTTAGGTCCAGAGTCTATGACGCATTCAAGCTCTTTAGTGGCTAACAATATGTTCCAGTTCTTCCTAAATATATCACAAAATTGACTGACATCACTTGCATATGTAATGGGGAACCTGTGTTTCTCATCCCTGGAGTCGGTTTCAGGGTTATCTCTTGTAGTTCTGAGAAGTAAGGTCTGCCCTTCCCTTGACATTCTTTATATACTCCTTCTATGGTGGTGTCTATTTATGTCAGGTTATATCCTCTATCAAGTAGTTCTCCTCTTAGCACTTCCATAGACCTCTACAGCTCATCATTTTTACTATGTAATCTTGAGGCTCTCAGGAACTGCCCTTTCATAATGTTTTTGCTAACATGTCTTGGATGCATGCTGTTTTTATGTAATATGGAATTCTTTCTACTTGGTTTTCTATACAGGCTAGTAGCCATCTGCCCCATTTCTGATTTTTTTCACTAGAACATCAAGGAATTCTATCTGTTCATTTGAGTACTTACAGGTAAATTTTAAAAATGGTGTTGTTGTATGTAGGTACTCTAAGAATCCACCCAGCATCTCTATTGAGTTTTCCCATAGAAAAAGCATGTCATCCACAAAACGTGCATACCACAGAACATTTCTGCTAAACTCATTTCCCTGTAGTAGAAATGTTTCTTCCCATTGGACTAAAGGTACGTTGGCGTAGCTGTTTGCACAAGCTGTGCCCATAGCTACGCCAACCTTTTGTAGTTAAAAATCTTCTTTAAAAACAAAAGCATTATTGTCCAAAATTATTTCAAGCAGACTGAATAACAGATTCACTATCATTAGAGAAAGCACATTTAGAACATAGCAAGCTCCTAATGTTGTCTAGTCCCCACTGATTTGGACTCACTGTGGAAAGTGATGCAATATCTAAGGTTACAAGTGGATACTCTATCAAAATGGTCTTTCTATACAATGTTTGGAGAAAAGATTTTGTCTTTCACTACTGTTTCACACTTTTCAAGCACTGGATGAAGATTATTCTCTACATATAGTGACATGGCTTCTGTTGCCCAACCTCTACTGGACACTATGGGTCTCATAGGTGGACATATGTTATCTCTATATACCTTGGGAAGGCCATATATAACTGGAATGGTGGGAGTTTCTACATTAAAATACTTAAATGAATCCTCTGTTATCAAATTTGTAGTCAGCAAGTCAAACAGCAAAACTGCAATCCTCTCTATAAAACATTTTACTATATTTACTGAGATACAGGTATAGGTTTCATGGTCATTCACTAGTTTCATC
>NC_056747.1:582237664-582407664 GCF_019279795.1 Protopterus annectens | reverse complement strand
CAATGCTCTGGCACTGAACATCATTTTCACCTTTTCAAAGAATGATGTCTATATTCATGAATATAATAAATGGCTTTAATAATCGGACAGTAAACTGATGTCATTTTAAGGGTATCCAATGTGCCCACATGGGATGAAATAGTCAATAGACCACCCCCTCCACCTTGCCAAGGATGGCCTACACCTTTTTCACCTCAGTTTCTACACAGTGGCTAAAACATCTGCTCATCCTATAGTGCTTTTTTAGGCAGTGTGTTCACCTGATGGACATCCCAACATAGCAAATTCCAATCTGGATAATATCAAGGTAGGACTAATGAATGCCAGGACCCTAAAAAAACAAAATGCCTGAATTTGAGGCCTTCCTTACCTTGGAAGCCATCAGCTTTTTTGCAGTTGCAGAAACTTGCAGCCAGTGTAGTTTGTAGCTCTCCCTCAGATCCACTGGTAACTGCAGGGGAGTATGTATATTTTATTTATAACTCCGCTGTCTCTTGCCAGATTCTGTATGATGCAAGTCTGGAACTGACTGAAGTCCTAGCTTCACTCAAAATTAATTATCACATTATAGCCAATTATAGAACCTCAGTTTGACCCCATCCTTGCATGAAGAACACATTAACCAGCTATAAAAGTTAACAATTGAACCAAATTCCCTTCCATTAGGTAACTTCAAATATCCATACATAAACTGGCAAACATACTACCGACAGCAAATATATTTAGAGATTTCTGGACTTTGTAAATACCAATATTTTTTGATCAAGTGCTGTCCCTGCCCACTAAAAGTGTTAAACTCCTTGATAGTGTTTTCACAAATGTGCTCACCAGTTGTTCTACCCCTCTTGTTGTTCACCTTTCTTAATGAAGTCTGACATCTTGCTGTGACCTTCTCTCAGAAGTCCTGTTTTACAGCAACTAACTCTTCTATATTGAAGGATTACTCCAAAATCGGTTACTATTTATTGATCTTAATAATAACAAACCATATATTGCCCGAGCAAGCCTTGAACCTGAGGCTGTTGCCTACTCATCTGGTTTTTATTTATGATGGAGATGTATTGAGGAATCTGCTTTAAGTATGATGGCAAGTTTAAATCTAAATCCATATGGTAGAACTATCACATCAACAAACAGTATAAGAAAAAGCTCCTGGTCATCTCTAAAAGATGCTGAATGCATTATTATAAAGGAAATTAAAAGTAGTAAGTCCCTCAAACTTACAATTAGAGATGCAAGGTCAGTTATGAAGTTGCAAAGTTGTGACTAATTTGAAAGACAACCATAAGGACTTCTTCAGCTGTATTACGAAGTTTAAAAATAACCAATAATTCTGTACTGAACTTATCTCTAATCCCAGGGGCATTGCTAATATTATTGTGGACAGATTCCTAACTTCACCCCAATAACCCTTTCATCCATCCCCTCATTCCTCCCTCACATTGCCCTTCCTGAAATTACTTTGGAACAAGTCCTTTAGGAATTTTCCAAAATTAAAAAAAAAAACGTGCCATGGACCCTGACAGTATCTTTGAATGTCTACTGAGAATGGATAATTCCCATCTAGAAAACCTCCTACATCAATTCTTTAAGCTGGAGCTCTCTAATGGTTATAGGTTCATAGGTTAGTACTAAGCTAACTGCCTCTGTGGGACAGTTACCCCATGTGAGATCCAAACCCTGCACCTTGTGTCTGTAAGATAAACACCTTAACCATTATGCCACCCTCCCCACACCCCAAATGTTTGAAGAACAGGTATTGTAATGTCCTTGATTAACGGTGGCCAGTGACCTCTGTACTGAAGCATGAGAATTTCAAGCCTATAAGTCTCACTAGTAGTATTTGCAAGGCTATGGTATACATGATAGCTGAAATAGTAAATAAAGATACAGGTGACCTTATATCCATGGATACATACCAGTCTGGCTTTGTAGAAGGATGATTGTGCCTGCTCAACCTGCATGAGTATTTTGAAAGGGTTACCAAGCCCATTGATAAGGAGCATACAAACTATGCTGCCTTTCTGGACCATGCCAAAATGCTTGACACTATCCCCCTTGCTGGGATTTTGACAGTATCTTCCAACTTACCAATTCATAATTTGCAGGATAGGTAAATGGGTATCTGACAGAATGCTTATTTTTAAGGGTAGATGTGTTGTTTCTAGAAAGAAAAGCTTCACCAAAAATTTCCCCCAGTGTTCAGTCCTGAGCAACCCTGTGGCATGAAAGCTGATATCAGTGGACTTATGGCTAACTATGTTTGCTGGTGATTGCAAACTGGTAAAAATCATCAAATTTCATTCTGATACTTAAATTCTACAGCAATGGTTAGAATGAACAAATGCTTAGTGTTCATCATGGCCTTAACAGCAATGTTAAGAAATGCAGCATAGTTTCCTGTTAGATCTAGCATTACTTCCACTTAACATATAGATAATGTTACACTTAAATCACCAGGGCCTTGGAAAGCTTTGTCAATAACAGACACTCCCTTGACCACCATGTCTCTGGTAGTTATAAAATCCATCCAATGTAAACACAAAACATTGTTCAAACCTGTCAATATGCATATTATGCTATTCTTTACGTTTACAATGTTCACAACCATTTGGATTTGATTTTAAACTTTTATTTCAAGTTTTAGAGCAAAAAAACTAACAGCCAGTTGATAATTAAAAATAAAACAAACTCTCACGTTGAAAATATATTAGCATGAGGAACAGTAAACCTTTTTCCCCTTGAAGCTCACAGTTCTTGAAAGTGAGTCTGACGGCCCATTAAACTGCAACAGATGTACTGGATACTTAGTCAAATGGCATTTAGTGAAATACTGATTAGCAGCTGCATGAAGGGGGCAGAAATACAAAGGGCAGTATGTAATGCATTTACTAATGGCTTGGAACAGCCCACGGAACACAAGGGGCACTGTCGTGTGAAGCAACTTAGCCAAAGACACACAGTAGATGAAGTCTGAGGGCTTCATACCATGTTCTAAAGGAAACAGTTGGTACTAATCTGCACTAACTGCCAGACAAACTCTATATTAGCCCAACACAGTACATTTCATATCCACGTCTGCAACAAGCTAAATTAAATATTCATAGCTAAACTATTAATATTAAAATGATAGACTTCACTCTGTGTATTGTTTTCACAACCAAATAATAAATGCGCTGCCAACAGTCAATAAAATAAGGAAACCACGGATCGTACTCAAAGAACATGGCTCATATGATGATGCTCCTGTTCACTACAACTGCTTCCTTCCTTTACAACATAACTGCTCTGGTAAGTAGGAACCAAGTTTTTATGTACCACACACACAGATAATCAATTACAGCCCATGGTATAACAGTGTACATCATAGATGACTGCTTGTAACCAAATGGACAAACAAACACAAATAATGACCTAAAAATGTATTTCAGTTCACTGTTGTGAGAACCATAGCTTGCAACCCATTGCACTCCCATGCCCTCCAACCTTTTAGATGCATCAAAGACTAAAACCTAAAATTAAGAACCCATTCTAAATACGGCTTTACATATCTAAAACATTGCTAACATAACAGGTTTTGCATTAACAAGCATTTTATGAAAGATATGAAGTCTGAAACTCACATTTTGTCATTATTTAGTGATTGCAGTCCACAACACTTTATCAGAAAACCACGACTTTTATGCAGAACATAACACAGTTATGAGGCAAAATCAGGGTTAGTTGAAAAATATGTTCCCTGTGTGTACACACATGCCCCATGCACACAGTGGTTATATTTTTTAATATGCAGTTAAGCATGATAATATGTACAGTATGGTTGTTACTTACTGCTTCGAATATTAATCTGACATGGAAATGATTTAAATGATGCTCCTTTAAATGTTTATTAGTAGTTCCTATCTTGAATGCTTTAAATTCTTTAATTTGTTTGGACACAATATACACTGTAGAAGCTTGGCTGTACAGGGGGAAACCCGGTTTGCTGTGATTTATGGTGGTTGTCTTTTAATACATTCACTTTTACATTATAAAAGTGTGGTGCTATCTTTTTATTTTGCTATTTCATATTATTCTTCATGAGCACCAATTGGTCAGTGCGCCTATCTGCCACTTTTTTTATATGTGAATATGTATATGTATATATGGATTCACTTCATAACACTGAAAATGAGAAAACTTCATAATATAGAAGACCAAATATAGAAGACCAAAACACTGAAACTTCAAAACACTGAAAACACATATACATATACTGAGTTTAAACAACATAAATCATAGCACTTTCCACCAAGTGTAAGCAGGGCCCCCCTGCTCCCCCCTCACCCCCTGCTACTTAAATATATCAACTCCAAGATTGCACTTAGTGGGGGGGCACAGGGGGGATGCCCCCTGCTTACACTTGGTGGAAAGTGCTATTATTTATGTTGTTTAAACTCCGTATATGTATATGTGTTTTCAGTGTTTTGAGTTTTCAAGATTTTGAAGTTTCAGTGTTTTGAGCTTTCAGTGTTATGAAGTGAATCTGTGTATATATATATATATATATATATATATATATATATATATATATATATATGTGCGTACTATATATAATCAAAAACACAATATTGACTGTAAAAATGTCCTCAGAAGGTTGAAAACACAGACATCTACACACATGTACGCATGCACCAAAAAAAACAGCTTCTGTGCCTGCAAAAACTCCTTTTTAAAAAACACAACACATTTTCTGTAGGGAGGAATCCCCCATGCACCCCTCTTGTGTTGGCCTGCAGTCCCCACACTGCCTACAAATTTTATATACTAAGTCAGAGATCACACAAAAACAAGAAATGGGCATAATCCCCAACCCCCCCCCGGGAATTGTGCGACTGCGCACTCCTGTCAATCATCAGCTTAGTTGAGTATCTCTCCCTCTCCCTCACACACACACACACACTCTCTCTCAGCAAGAGTAAGAACTCACATACACACAGACACACACACAATCGTATAAATACAAACACACACACACACACATACGTGTATATATATATATATATATATATATATATATATATATATATATACACACACACACACACACACACACACACACACACACACATGAACTTATATATAGATAAATATTTATGGGCCTGAATGGCTTTGACAAATGATTGCTGTTGTCATAATGGGAAAAGATATATAAGAATACAACATCCATGGGACCAGATGACATCCCGGGCTGTGTACTACATGAACTACAAAATGAACTGGCACCTCACCTAAGTGTCATGTTTAATCGTACCCTCACCTCAGGCTTCATGCCCACTGAGTGGCGTACAGCTACAGTTATCCCACTCCACAAAGGGGGATCCACCTTGGATCCCGGGAACTACTGCCCCATCAGTCTGACGAGCCTGATCTGCAAGGCCATGGAACATATTATCATGGAACTTATAAACAAAGACATTGGCAACCTTAAAACACTGGACCCCACCCAGTTTGGGTTTGTGAAGGGCCGATCTTGTCTCCTGAACCTTACTGACTTCTTCGAATCAGTCTCCAGAGCCGTGGACGAGGGTAAGGCAGTCCACACAGCCTATCTGGACCTCGCCAAGGCCTTTGACACCATCCCCCACTCTGGAATCATAGATAAACTTACTAAGCTGGGCATTAATCCCTATGTCACTTGATGGGTTCCAACTGGCTTACTGACAGAACCCACACTGTAAAAGTAGTTGACTCCAAATCCAGCTCCAGACAAGTGACAAGTGGAGTATCTCAGGGTTCAGTCCTGAGACCTCTCTTGTTTGGCATCTACTTCTCTGAAGTACAGGCCAACACTAAGGGACTCTGGCTAACAAAGTTCGCAGATGACTGCAAACTGGGAGCCATTATTGAATCCCCAAATGATGTGGATACTCTACAAAAGGGCCTTACAGAAACAGATGCTTGGTGCCAGAGCCATGGGCTGAAGCTCAATGCCAAGAAATGTATAGTTATTCCCTTTGGGAAAAAACATGTACCTGTGAATTATCACATAGGTGGCAATACACTAAACACTGAAAATGTGATAAGAGACTTAGGGACACAGGTGGACAGTGGTCTCACCTTCAATAACCACATCACCACAACAGTCAGGAAATCCTTCTATGTGGCACACCTCATCACTAAGGGCATTTCATCCAGAAAAAAGGAGGTCATTGTCCCACTGTACTCATCCCTCATTAGACCCATTATAGAATACAACGCCCCATTTGGTACGTACCTCTCAAGACATCTGCAACAACTGGAAAGGCCGCAGAAATACCTCACTAAAAAAATCACAGGCCTAAAGCAGATGCCCTATGTTGACCACCTTAAAAAACTCCAGCTATACTCTGTCACACATAGTCTACTCCGAGGTGATCTCTGCTTAACATACAAGGCCATGTCAAACCCAGAGCTGTTGGACATGCTACACTTAAAGAAATCCCAATCCCGCAGAGCCACATGCTCCAGGGATCTAAATCTTGTCATCACAATAAACAAAACATGCTGGAGGGATAGGTTCCTGACCCAGAGACTCCCCAGACTCTGGAATAGACTTGCCCATACCTGTCAAGCAGAGCGCCTCTTTGGCCCTCTTCAAAAGGAACCTTAATGATTGGGTGGGAGAAAGGAAATTCACCCCGGGGATTATGACAGTCGCCCTGCTAGACAGGGGTGCAGGGAAGTAAATAGTGTGGGAAGAAATAGCCAGGGAATTGTTATGGCCCTAGGGCCGATAGCCTAGTACCAATCTATGAACCTAAGACAATTACTTTGTTGATTTTCATTGCATCACTGCAGTGGCAGAGGTTGTGTGACACTGGAGAAGAGCAGGGATAAGGAAGGGTTTCTTTCTCTCTGCTGTTCTGCAACCTTGGAGCTGGCATATTTAATTACAAGGACTATGTCAAGGATACTTGGGAGCCTAAAAGTCTAAATCTCAAAAGGCAGCCACTCGAAGCACTCCTTAAAATGGAGAACATTGACATTTGTGCTGTAATAGAGACCTGGTTCAAGGCAGCAGAAAGCACCTCTGCACTACCAGGCTATAACTAACTCATTCCACACCTTTAGGCCCCAGAACTTGGACCAAAGCTGCAAAGGCGATGGTGTTTCCATATTCATAATGGACGCGCACACCTCCAGACTGGTAGCCCAACATAATGCATCTGAGATACTTCAGGTGCAGCTAACATTGGGTTAGACAGCGATTCAGGTCATAGCCTGCTATAGGTCCCCAACCATGTCCCAAGACTCAAACTCCATGTTCCTTAGCACCCTGGAGAATATTAGGGTCCAAGCTAACACTCCCATACTGGGCGACTTCAACTACCCCTCCATTAACTGGGAAAACTACTCATGTACCAACACACTTACCCAATGCTTTCTCGAATTCATTAATTCCAATGCCCTGGACCAGCTCGTTCTTACCCCCACTAGAGGTAGCAACATCCTTGACCTGGTCATTACTAACATGGGCGACCGTTGCTCTACACCAATAGTCAACTCCTCCCTGGTTAGATCCTACCACAAACTAATCACCTTGGAAATCCACATCCCTTTCACCCCCCACAAAGGTAAACACCATAAAAAAACTTCTCCAAAGTTAACTTTGGGCTCCTAAAAACAGAGGTGGCTAACTTTGCAGCACCCATGCAAATGGAGAATAGTTGGATGACTGATGAATCAGACAGCAATGCACTGTACGAACATGTACACAAATGCATGGATCTCGCTATACACAATAGAACCAAGACGCTCTCCTCAAAAAAAAAATGGTAGCCAATCTGATAGTCCCTTGCCATAAACAAACTCTACAGCAGAAGGAGGAAACTGATGCAGAATAAGGCAAAGTCCCAAGACTGGAATAATTCCCATTATCAGTCTCAACAAAAGGTTGAGATCCCTCATCAAATCTTCTAAAGCTAGCTATGAAAACCGAATTGCAGCAGATAGTAAAGACAACCACAAGGCCTTCTATAGTTATGTAAAGAATCTCCACGGCAATACCCAGATTTTCTCTGAACTACTGCATAATGGTACCTCCTGTACCTAGGGTTAACACCTGTCCCACTTTGCGAGGGACAGTCCTTCTTTGGGCAGTTGTGTCCTGACAAAAAATATTAAAAATGGCAAATGTCCTGAGATTGTAGGACATAATAATTTCCTATATTTTATGTAATAGTTGCATAAAACAGTTATTCTTTATCTAAAATACCTCAATGTTATAAGAAACAGAATAAGCAACTAAAATGCAACAAGAATAAGCTTTTATTTAGGCAAAAAAGTTAAGTTCTATCCTTTGTACTGACCGTGGGTATGTGTCGGCCTGCAAAATCTAATGTTTGTCCCGAAAATGTCCCACTTTGGCCATTTGAAAAGGTGGCAACCCTACCTATACCGAGCCAGCAGATATTGCCAAAATACTGGCTGACAGAATCAGTGCTAACTTTGCCCCTGTCTCCTCCCCCAAAGGACCAATCACAATACAAGATTGCCAAGCACCCAGTATTACTGCTGCACAGGTTAAAACAGCACTGCCCAAGGCCAAGAATACAGCTTTTATGGGACCTGACAATATCCCTGGTTGTATTCTACATGAACTACAGAGTGAACTGGCACCTCACTTGTGTGCCCAGTTCAATCACAGCCTCATCTCAGGCTTTGTCCCTACCGAATGGTGCACTGCTGCAGTCATCCCTCTCCACAAAGGAGGAGTGACTACAGACTTCAGGAATTATCGCCCCATTAGCCTGACTAGTCTGATATGCAAAGTTAAGGAATGTATCAACATGGACCTAATAAACAAGAATATAGGGAATCTCCAAACTCTGGATCATACACAGTTTGGTTTTGTGAAGGGTAGCTCATGCCTGCTCAACTTGATTGACTTCTTTGAGTCAGTCACCAGATCTGTGGATGAAGGCAAGGTGGTTCATACAGCCTTCCTTGATTTGGTCAAGGCCTTTGATACCATTCCCCACTCAGGAATCATAGAAAAACTCACTAAGCTAGGCATCAACCCCTATATCAGTAGGTGGGTTGCAAACTGGCTCACAGATAGCTACTTTCACATTATGGGTTCTGACTCTTAAGTCAGACTGCCGACCAGTCACAAGTGGAGTCCCACAGGGTTTGGTCCTGAGTCCTCTCCTGTTTGGTATCTACTTCTCTGAAGTCCAGGCCAGCACAAAGGGACTCTGGCTGACAAAGTTCGTAGGCGATTGCAAGTTGGGAGCTATTAACTCCCCAAGTGATGTTAACATCCTACAGAAAGGCCTCAATGAGACCAACGACTGGTGTCAGAACCATAGCCTTAAGCTCAATGCAAAAAAATGTGTCGTCATACCCTTGGGAAAAATCCAGTTCCCTTGAATTACCACATTGATGGTAGTCCACTGAACACAGAAGACATTATGAGAGATCTGGGGACACAGGTAGACAGCAACCTCTCTTTTGACCACCACATTGCCACTGTGGTCAGAAAGTCCTTCTATGTGACGCATCTCATTACTAAGGGTTTTGCCTCCAGGAAGAAAGAGGTCATTGTCTCCCTCTACTCTTCTGTCATTAGGCCAATCATCGAGTACAGTGCCCCATTTGTCATGTACCTCACTAGGTGCCTGCAATAACTGGAGAGGCCGCAAAAGTATCTCACAAAGAGGCTCGTAGGCCTTAAACACTTGTCCTATATGGACAGACTAAAAAAACTCCAACTATTCTCTGTCTCATAATGACTACTTAGAGGCGATCTCTGCTTGACTTAAAAAGCCATGTCTGACCTAGCTCTGTTAGAAATGCTACATCTATAGAAATCGCAATCCCTCTGCAGTACACACTCCAGAGACCTCAACCTCATTACCACAATCAACAGAACATGTTGGAGGGGCAGGTTCATAACCCAGAGATTGCCCATGCTATGGAATAGACTTCCCATACATGTCAAGCAGAGCACCTCACTGGCCCTCTTCAAGAGAAATCTTGATGGGAAATAGAAAATTCACCCTGGGGATCACTCCAGTGGCTCTACTCGACAGAGGCACTAGGAACTAACGTCGGGTGGCAGGATGCCAGGGTAATCCTACGGGCTACGCTTGTAAAGGCTCCAGAGCCATTAGCCAAGTACACACCTATGAACCCAGTGGCAAACCATTTGCTGTTGTGTGTTATTTTTTTTTTAGTAAACATTCCCCTCAATGTAAATTCATCAAGGGAATGCTAGTCAACATACTAAGTTTACAATATATAGATACGCGTATATAACATATATAATGCATATATTAGATTATATGCATGTGTGTGTGCGTGTGTGTGTGCGTGTGTGTGTGTGTGTGTGTGTGTGTGTGTGTGTGTGTGTGTGTGTGTGTGTGTGTGTGTGTGTGTCTGTCACTGCTGTTCTGCTATAAATATGAACAAATGCGAGTATAAGCAACTTCAGGTAAACCATACAGTTTATTAGATCCCTTTGTAATTTTTTCAACAAACGAATGTTGTTGCTTTCTCAGCTTTTTTTTTTTAGAAAAAGAATTAAACAATCAAATTTAAACATGCAGTCAGGTAAAATCCTTTTTTTGGCTCAAACAATGGCTGGGATTTAAAAAAAGAAAGAAATGCCATGTTGGTCCAGTAGCAGAAAACACAGACAGTGGAACACGGACATGATGTAATACCATTGAGCTTTCGAGCTGGCATGAGCCCTTTGTCAGAAGTTAAGTTACTGATGTTAAATACAACTCATCCTTGTGACCTGCACATTATTGCTAATTCATATTTTCTGATAACCAAAACGTCTAACTCACACCTTACAAATTATAACTGTTGTTTTCCTTTTCTGGATTTAATGAATCTTCATACACATCTCTTGTATTGAGATTTATTGTCTCATTAACTGTCAGAGCCGTCTCTCTGTGTGTTATCTTTTTTGCTCAATGAACACCAACTCTAATATAAAATGCCAGACTGATTTTGTAGCATGTCTTGACCCTGTTCTACACTTCCAGTCTCTTCCTCACACAAACACACACACACACACACACACACACACACACACACACACACACACTTTCACATGGTTTACTATCCTAAGTCCAAGTTGTAGTATGCCGAATATGTAGAATTTGGAGGTGGAACAATATCAAATCCTGGACTTACCCCCCAACCCAGACCAGAACAAATGTTATCACTTGCAACTGTGTTAGCTCAACTAGGGTATTTCACGATTTGAAATAATTTCAGGGTTGTACCTGATCGGTATTTAGTTCTGCCTCAAGATCCCGCATTTTCGTCATAGTAATACTAGTACTTGTGATAGCAAGCCCATTCACTCACTCCCTCACTCATACACACACACAAACACATATATTGTCTGTCTCTGAGGTATAACATGAGCTGCGTGTTTTCCACCCCAGCATTTTTACAAGATTTCTTTTTTAGCCAACTGGATATAAATGATGTACTTCCTTTTCTAGGCATAAGTGGATATTTAAGGACTGTATTTAACATCAGTAATTTAACTCCTGACAAAAGGGCTGATGCCAGCTCAAAAACATCAATAATTTGCAAAACCTATGTTGGTTCAATAAAAGGTATTACATCATGTCTATGTTCCAGTGTCTTTGTGTGGCTGGATTCAGAAAAAAAAACAATTATCTGCACCAATCCTGTTCTTAGCAGGATTGCACAATGTATTATACCTCAACAATTTATGGACTGCTGTATCACTACACCAGCCTTGTAGCATGTCAGCGATCCTACAGACAAAGGCTGTGTGCAAATCCAGGGGATCAGGGGCAGGGCAAATGCAAAATAGCCATATGCCCTATCCTGGAAGTTTACACCATCATCAGAATAACTCTGTTGAGTGATTCACCAAACTGTTTCATTGCATTATGTACTGTGCATAAGAAAAAAAGTGTACACTGTCTTTTGGTACTATAATTCCATTAATTCCTATAGAAGGAACAGGGCTGTTAGCAACACAGCGGGCAAATACTGCAAAGCCACGTACATGTATGCGTGTGCATGTGCTTATGTGTAGAAGCATGATTGTAACTGCTTGGACGTCTTTGCATGTGTGTGTCTGAGGTCATTTGAGAGCGTGCGTGTGTGTGTATGTGTGTCTGTTTATTTGACTGTTGGACTGATAGCAAGAAGTTACCTCTAACTATGCTAGTGTTTGATTCAGAAACAAGATAATATGCCATAACTGAAATGCTACTCAGTGGGACTTTGTCATGTCTCTGAATCACTAAACATCACTGTAACTCTACAGGGCTCACCAATGTTACCCAGATTGCACTGGTGGCAGTACGTCTATGAATTCTGGTAGTATAAGTAATCACTTGAGAATAGTGTGCACTTCCCTCCACTTTAAAAATGGTGCAAGTAAAAAAGGTCGAATCAAATCTGGTAAAGAATGTGCCTGTAATAAATTCTGCTTTATAAACTAATAATTCATTGTGCATATATCCACTTGTTTATTTATTTATTTATTGTATTTGTTACCCGGGAAAGTCCACTGGGCCTAGAAATAGCCCATTTTTAGTGAAGGCCTGGTGAGAAAAGCTCCACATTAATTGCATACAAAACTAAAAATGTTAATACATAGAACAAAGTATTATGAGAAGTACTTTTGCTTTCATTAATTACATGCAAATGATGTTTAATTACATACAAAAGTAAAAATGTTACTACATAGAACAAAGTATTTAGAGCAGTACTTTCATATTTAAAGAAAGTAAAAGCAACACGAGTTATAAATAAGTTAAAATGGCATGCATTCAAAATTACACGAGTATAAATATATTTGCAGAGTTCTTATCAGAGGAGAGTTGATTTCAGGGTAGAAAGGAGGTGACAGAAGGGCTAAGGAGGAAGGGTCAAGTTAAGGTGATAGCAAGGAGTAAGTGTGGTAGAGAGGAGGAGAGGAGATATTCATAGATGAGTGGTTAAGGTTGAGGCTCTGGACAGAGAGGTTAGGTGTTGGGGTTATTTGTTGGGGTGCAGGAGCATAGTCAGTGAGAGAAGATATGTAGTTTGAGTGATTTTTTTAAAGGAGGCAGGATTGCTGATAGCCCTGAGTGAGGAAGGGAGATTATTCCATAACTTGGAGACAGGATGAGAATACAGCATTTGGCCAGATGAGAGCTTAGGTTTCTCAACAGACAGCAACATTTTGTTTTCAGATCTGAGGTGGCGATTAGGATGGTACATGGTTAGTATGGAGGAGAGGGAAGGGGAGGTTTCTGGTTGGTAGATTATCTTGTGGGTTGTTATTAACTGTAAATAGTTAAGATGGGCAGCCACCTTCTGCCCAATGTGAGGACAGTGCTACCACACTCCTGATGGTTATTAGACAGCTTCAAGGTCATTACGGCCTTTGGAAAAACATTACAGCAGCTCTCGGCATTTATTGGTATAGAAGTAGCTGCATAACAACTCGAGCTTTGATTGTGTTATGGTGTAGTTTAAAACTTCAAAGTATTTGCATATGCAATCTATCATTTCTCAGTATCACAATAAGTTAAGACTTCCAGTGGGCAAACTACCCTCTGTCTTTGCCATGTCTTTTATATATGTGTGTGTGTATGTATATATATATATATATATATATATATATATATATATATATATATATATATATACACACACACACACACACACACACACACACACACACACACACACACCACTAATAGACATAAAAAAATAAGAAATGCAATGTCCTGTATTTTTCATATCTTCAGTACTCATACCTATGTTAAAATAAAGGAAAAGACACCAAAATCCTGTATAACAAATGAGACATTGCAAATAATTGAACACATATTGAATAATTGAAATTAAATTTGATATTTGTTTCTTTTACTCTGTAGATGACTGGATACCAGAACGTTTTAAATTTGGAGCAAGGTGCTGTTTTGACTTACCTCCAACAGATGTCATGGATTTGATGCTGAGGTAAGGCTTTCCCACTTTCCTGCTATGCAAATGAAAATACTCCTTCATGAAGAGTTAATGGAGACACTGCCCTGGACCCAGATCAAGTGTAAACTGGTAGTCTGTGCAGTGAAACCACAAATGTCCTGCTGTAACAGAGTTTCATACTCAGTGATGTAAAGGTGTAGGAACACTAATCCCCGAGATTACTTTGAATAGCCATGCTGTAATATGTGGGAGGACATAAGCATATGCTGAGGATAACTTCAGAGATGCACCAACTATCCACTCACAACAATGCTGCAGTTTGCAGAAGAGCAAACAAATGTGTCTGCATTCTTCTTATGTTGATGCTTTTTTCAATCCTATGTACTCTACTATCTTATACTCTTACATTTTGTATGCTTCTTATGATGTTGCTTGTTTCAATCCTATGTACTCTACTATCTCATACTCTTACATTTTTGTACAAGTGAAGGGTGCTCATTCTGGATCTCACGCTTACCATCATATGATATATATACCTCTATCTACTTTCATCACCTCTGTCTCAGTGGTAGTTGGTTTGTCAATAACAATTATCAGGCATCCACCTTATCCATTACTGGGTTATCTCTGGATTAAAGGCTGCAGTCATTCTCTTTTTCCATTCCCCAGATGCCTTACCCATATCCTCAGACCATTAATGCAAGGTGCCCATACAATAAGCTCCAGTACAGGCACTTAAACTGACTCTGGTATATAACAGAAGTACCCCCAAATAAGCTGTGAAATCACTTCCATTCATTAGCCACGTCCTGCAGTATACACACATGACTGAAATGCATGCAATATGGTTATTTCAATAGAAACAGTTATATAGCTAGAGGGCTACAGCCTCATCATTTCATAGTGAAGTTGACCTTTCTTGGAAGGGGACCGTCTGTCTGGAACACTAGTGCTAAATACTGTACTTCAGGAAAGAACAAAATGTTGTGGATTACACCTGAAGGAATCAAGACATCTTTCTACAATCGAATACAGACATGGTAAAGGTGTGCCTATAAGCATTTATGTGCACAGGATATTAATTCCTGCCTTGAAAGGAGTTACTGGAATTGCCCAGTGTGTCCCTTTGTTTATAGGACTTAGACTTTTGGGTGGGGGGGATTTTGCATGTCTTTCCTTTGGTTGCCATTACAGAATGTTATTTACTTTGGTGCACTTGTTTATAAAAGACTCTGCAATGCTGATTTTTGTTTGACTTCAGAATAAAACTATTTATTTTATTACCCTGTGGACTTTGGTGCACTGCTGTACTACACTGGTGGATTGCAGGGGATATTTGTTGGTGCCACTATTACTTGCAGATTAGGGTTGCCACCTTCGTTCACGGCTAAAACCGGAGCCAAGCCACGCCCCTCGCGTCACCAGTAACCCCGCCCGCCCCACCCCCTCTCCCTCCAACATACCGCCTATTTTGTGATGTCACAACAGCATCACTCAACGGGAACGCCCTCTTTTTTCGTTCCCGCCGCCTGCTTTTGGCTGATTTGCTTTGCTTTTCTGTAAAAAAAGCATAGTAAATCAGCCGATCAACGGGAACGCCCTCTTTTTTCGTTCCCGCCGCCTGCTTTTGGCTGATTTGCTATGCTTTTCTGTAAAAAAAAGCATAGTAAATCAGCCGATTTACAAACTTCGATAGTTTGTTTCCTTTTTGAAACAGAACACCGGAGTTTGTACAGTGTTTTCCGGACTACCGGAGAATCAGTTTGATTTCCTGATAGTCCGGAAAAAAAACGGAGGGGTGGCAAGCCTATTGCAGATTGCAGAGGATATTTTTTTATAGTATTTATACCAAGAAATCATGATATTTCTTTCACTGCCTGCACAAAGTCATACCATTTTGAGACAATCTACCTCACCTGAAGAAAATGCATTCCTACTGCTTTGCTCTTTGGCCAGTTCTGTAGTACATAATGTATTCTGGTTGAGTGGAATACATCTATATCATACCTGCAACACCAAAATGACTACATTTGAGCAACTCTTGAAAACTGTAGCTGTTGCCATGGAGGGTATGGTATTTATCTCCAGAATTATGTCAATGCCAAAGACAGTTCCAACCTTGAAAACAAAGACCAGAGAGGAATATCTCAAGATATACCAGGTATCCTCTGAGCGATATGTTCTGAGGGAGAATGGGATCATTATGACTGGCCTAGTATTCTCTGCACTCAGCTTACTTAGGGAGTGTTTGAAAGATGTCATTGACATGTAAGGGGCTAACAGAACTATCATAAAGAAAAGGTGTCATTGTTAATTCAAGATGGAGTGATCTCTTAGGCACAACATCAAAGGTTTCATGGATATTTTCTCTTAATAAAATGGTAAAATTTCAGTTTTGTGACCTAAGGCATGCACTTAAATTGTGGGTAGATCTTGAGGGTCTACATGTTAATAGCAAAATGATAGAAATTTTAGCCATAAATAAATGTATTAAGAGTTTTGTCTGCCTGTTTACAAATGTGAATGGTTCAAAATGATGCTATGGAAGCTGAAGTTTTGTTTTATAAGTAGAGAGATTAATGCATAAAAGTTTAAAATACAGGAGTTTAAACCTTTGGCATAGCAGGTGCCAAACTGTTGTAACAAGCAAAAGATATCAACTGTCAATATACTCTCAGTTAAATGTTGGGGAAAAGGGGCTATATAGCTATATTTTGTACTAGTAATGGTAGCATTGTTATAACTATGAAAATTATAAGCGGGGGAAAGTATGCTGCTAATGATAGTGTTCCTATTATGTAAGCGAATGCTGTTTAATCAAACGTGTTTACCCAAACTGGCGAAATTCCGAAAGCACGAAACAGCGATTTTTTTTTTTCCCAGGGGAAAAAAATTACTGGGCCATTTTTGGGACTTTGCTATTTCCTCCACTGTGGTACGATCTTGCAGTTGGTATATTTAAGTAGGGAAGGGGGTGTGCGAGATGAAGCCCCCCACTTTATATTGTGTTTGGGTTTTTTTTATTTTTATGGATCAGCCACTGATCCGTGTGTTCGATATTTTGGAGTTTCAAAGTGTTTGGGTTAATTATACAGCGTTCGCAATTCAAAGCATTCGCTGATATAATGTAGACCCTAATGATATACCTATAGAATTTGAAAAATTGTCTGCAAGAATAGTAGAGTCAACTTTACTATTGTGCTACAGCAAAATGAATTAGATGTGACATCATAAATGATGGCAGGGGGCTGTGGGGTCTAATAGATTCAAGCACGGTCATGTTTACTAAGACACAGTATGAAAAAAAAAAACCCTTGCAAGGACGCAGTTGTAGTAGTCTGTATTTATAGAGATAGGAACTGATATCCCCATTGCTGAATTAGAAATTTGAGCTATGTTTAGGAAGACACTTCACTTGTTGTTGTTGTAGTTCCAAAATTAACACATTTGGTAATAGGGGATATTTCCCACTTAAAGGGCTTATGCAGATAATGGAAAAAAGGGATTCCCTTTGAAAGACCACCATGTCATTGTGTATAGGGGAAGCAGCAAGTAAATAAGTCTACAGATACACCTCTACCTGGTATGAAAAAGGGGGGAAAACAACCAGCAGACACATTCAAATGAGTTAAAGTATGCAAATTAAGGAATTGTTAGAATGTCACAATAGTATTAAAATTTGTCTTGGAATACAGGAAGAAGAAAAAAGCACCACTTAAAAGTAGCATGTCAGCTCATACTTAGAGCATACTAAAGAAACAGAGCCAGGAGAAGGAATTGTTTTTCTGTAGTAAAATATTAAAGGCAAAGTGTTGTGAAGCAAGGAGTACAAGTGACTAGAAGAACTGAATAGACAGAATCACTCAAGCGCTTCCTGAAATGTATTCTAAAGAAATGAAATTAGAAATTATGGAAAATGCATAACCTGAGAATAATTCGAAACTTTCTCTAAAGTTAAAAAGAAAGTTCCCCGAAATGGAGAATTCTAAGCAGAAGTTGAATGTTGAGGAAGAAAAAGTTATCAATAAGGACTTCACTAATGTAGCAAAGGATGAAGAAACACTTGCCTGGTCAATGTTTTGAACCTTTTTATTTCAAAACAAAGTGGTAACTCAAGTAGGAAAAGATCCTGTGCAACATGTATCTGTAAATAAGGGGGGGATAAAACTGGTGATACTTTTGTTCCCAAATACCACCCCCCCCCCCACAGAGGGACAGCAACCTATAGGAGAAAAAGAAGCTGATAAGGTAGTGCCCACTCACAAGGGGACAGAGGGAGGGGCAGTCCCAGTCTGCCCTCTCTCCTTCCTCACATATCCAACATACTCCCTTTCAGGGGTGTAGCTAGGATTTTCAAATTTGTACTCACAGCTCTCAGACTGCTACCCCCCTCCCCAGCCAAGCTACGGCCATTCTCGTAATTCACGGTTCGCTCTTTTAGTGTCGATGAAGAGGCATTCGCTGTAATGCCTCTTCAGTAATATAATATAAATTCACTCAAACTCGGTTCCTTGAATTGAAAATTAACCTGAAATGTCAGTTCTTTGAAAAATGCAGCATGGTAGTTAGGGTAGAAAATTTATGCTTTTGTTTTCTGTAACTAAGGTACAGGTTTTGAGCTTGAGTAAATTACTAACCACCTGCTACCCCTAACTAGGATGTTTCATTCACACACACACACACACACACACACACACACACACACACACACACACACACACACACACACACACACCTCTTAGTGCAAGAAATATGGACAAAGCCTAAAATAAACAGGGACATATATTAAATAATGCTCTCGTGAACTTAGAAAGTTGCCAGAATAACAGGATTTGTGCTAGTATGAGAAAGTTTCTAGAATAACAGGATTTGTGCTAGTATGAATTTTTCTAAAGGACATGAAGTCTGAAACTCAAATGTCTGTCATTATTTAGCAACTTCAGCCTTCAAATGATTTTATAGAAAATCACAAAATTTATGAGGAACAGACAAAAAATATGGGGCAAAAATCTGGACATTCTGCAAAATTTGGACAGTTGAGAGGTATGCTACCTACCACACACACACACACACACACACACTTCTCAACCTCTTACAGCAACAAACTCATAAATAAACCTGAGGCAAAGGCCCAAAAATAAGGACATTTTTTTAAATATTGCTCTTATAAACTTAGAAAGATAATAGAATAGTAGTAGGTCTTACATTAGTGCAAATTTTCTGAAAGGTATGAAATCTGAAACTCAAATGTCTGCCATTATTTTCTAACTTCAGTCTTTAACAATTTCCCACTAATTTGCCAGAAAACTGCAATTTTATGAAAAACGGACCAAAAATGTGATGCAAAAATATAAAATTGCCATACAATACAGCTGGGAACCTGTCAAAGAAGGGACACCATTTTAATATGAGCACAGTTAACTTAGAGCAGCTAACAAAATTAGAGAATCTATATGCATTTCTGAAATAAAAGTAATGTATAACTCTGATCATTACAGTTATTTATAAAAGTAAAGTAAACCCTCCACGTTTTCTTCCAAAATTGCTATTTTGCAGAGAGATTATTAGGGGGAGAACAACATTTTGAGCCAAAATTGGGGACAGTTGAGAGGTTTGGATATTCCTAATTCTATAAATCGATTTATTTGCACATACCTCTCAACCTCTTTAATGCAGGAAATCTGGACAAGGCCAAATATATTGGGGGAACATACAAACAGTACTAAAAATTGACCTTGTATAAACTTAAGACAGTTGCTAGAATATCAGGTCTTGCTTTAGCATACATTTTTCTGAAGATTATGAAGTCAGAAACTTAACGTCCGTCATTATTTAGTGACTTCATTCCTAAATGATTTGCCAGAAAAAGTTTTATTTTGCATTTTACAGCACGAACACCAATAAATATCTGCTAAACAAAGCAATGCAGTCTCACAATGAAACTAGACTTAGCATTAAAACTTCTCTGCCCTTGAAACTCACATTCATTGAAACAGCATTGAAACTCACATTCAAAGAAAATACATTTTGCCAGTGGCAGATAAAGATTAACTTTGGGCTGTTTTCAAATCATAGGCCCCTTGCACATGAAACATGCACGTGCTCTTTGATGCACCTTCCATCATAAAAGTCTACTCAAACTTCTACAGTCCACCAGTATCAGTAAATATGCACAATCTCTGAACTAGTAAAAGTCATCTACATAATTCCACATTAGAGAAATCTGTAACTAATGAAGAGGCTTCTGCTAGCAAACAACTTTAGATTTCATGGTTTCATCTACAAATAATGTGCCTGTTGCCCTTGAGGAATAAATTGCCTATGTTGCATTAAAAACAATGATACGCTAGTAATATTGCAATAGGGAATGGATGGCAAACTGATAACAGGTTCATAGTTACTACTAGATATCTTCGCCAAAACAGACTACAGCATCCATCCCCCTTTACAATACAGTACAGTATCAGCAATGCATCTACCTACTGTGGGAGAAGAACCCACAGCCTTCTGCATCAAAAGCAAGTACACTACCTGTTTGCTATTTCAGTACAAGCAGACTCCACATAAGCAGCACTAAACTTAAGTTCCTCTGCAGCTCTCAACTCCTTGTAAAATGTTGACACTCGGCTGTATCTCTGAACTTTGCAGCACAAACAAATCTGGAAAAAGCCAACATTTATTGGGGAGGGGACAAAAGCCCAAAAAACAGGGACACATTTTAAACATTGCTTGTATAATTTTGAAAAGTTGCTAGAATAAAATGCTGTGTTATCACCATGCATGTCTTGAACCCAGAACCATATGCACTGTAGTCAGTGCAACATACCACTATGCTAAATCAGCAGTTAGAAAAATAGGAAGACAAACTTAATGGCTATCATTTAGATAGCTCTCAACCTCTTAGCACAAAAAACCTGGACAAACAAAGCCAATAATGAGGGAATACAAATTCAGTTCTCACTTCACACCTTAGCACAAAAAACCTGGACAAACATCAAAAACAATAATGGGAGAAATACAACTTCAGTTCTCACCATAGCTCACAACCATTAGAAAAGCAAATCTGAACAAAGTTCAGAAATGGTGGTGGTTAGGGACTTTAGGCTGTTCTTACCCTGAACCAAAGGTACAGGGTTTGAGCCTGAACACCTATAGCCAGCAGGTGTATTATGTGGGGGCATTTACACACACACACACACACACACACACACACACACACACACACACACACCATTTGCGATTGCACACAATTGAATGATGTGTGCATTCACATTATTGATTAGTGAGACTTAAGTGGTATATCCTGGTACTTAAAATTCAACTGCACATGTAGACATTATTACATGAACCATAAGCAGAGGCCTATAACATACTACAGTTTATGCTACCTGGAAAAAAAGTAGGAAAGTAATACCAGTGGAGACAGACCCTCTACTTGATAAGAGTATCTAATCCTCTGCACTTAGGTTAAACATAACATCATATGTTCTCTGTGTCTCTAGGTAGGGATGACAATTTGAATGTCCAGTATTAATTACTGAACATACTAACACAGCTGCAAAACTCACCCAAACAAGCTATAAAAAGAGGCATCAGTTATATCCAGAATTTGATTGCACACTTGCCACACACACACACTCCATTTGCGATTGCACACTTGCCACACACACATAATCCATTTGCGATTGCACACTTGCCACGCCTGCCTTCCTTCCGATAATCCATTTGCGATTACACACTTGCCCTCCTTCCAATAATCCATTTGCGATTGCACACTTACCTTCTTTCCGCACTCCATTTGTGATTGCACACTTGCCTTCCTTCCGCACTCCATTTGCGATTGCACACTTGCCTTCCTTCCTTCCGATAATCCATTTGTGATTGTTTCCCGCTCGCAGCCAGCCGGACATGATGTGAGCTCACTTCCGACTGGCTGGTATGCTCCTTAAAGGAGCCAACACCCTTTAAATATGTACATTTTTTTTTTTTTTTTCAAAAAAGCTACCCCCTTCTAAAAAGGTTGTACAGAAATCAGTACGCCTCCCGACATCCCTGCTCCCATTGTTTGAGGGACAATGTGATTTAACTTTGCTGCTGGGTAAAAAAAATCTGTGAAGGCATGTCTACACAAATATTCTGTATTTACTGGATTTTGTTACATAATTGGAGCCAATACAGATATCATTCCAGTCTTCTGGTGAATTTTACATGTTTAACTGTTTTGTCCTCTGATTGAAACCATCTTAATTCTAACCTCTTATATGCTTTGCTTATGAAACATTTTATCTTTGTATTATTCTATCTTGCTTCTATAACTTATCGGAAAATTTCCAGGTGCAGTTTGTCACCACTTTGTTGTTTTGCTTCTCCATTCCTTTATTTTTTATGGTCCAACAAGTGATTAACATTTAAGTATTGCTGTGTGCATGCATTAATTTTACTTATCCCCATATGCATTAATTTTACTTATCCCCATAGTCCCTTTTCTGATGTATGCTTATTCTCTCCCTCTTTAACAACATATTTTTCTGTTTGTCCTCATACTCTTGACTTGCATAAGGTACATTAATCTCAGTTGTACTACTTTGTGAAAGTCTTTCAAGCCTGGCAATCTTGGGTCCCCTTGGTCTACTGGTAACAGTATTTTTCCTCTCCACAAATAAATTTGTGTACTTTTGTTTTTAATTTAAACCATGTTTTTCTTGGGCGGGAGTGGCAATATATCTTGCATATAAAAATTATCAATACTAAAAACATTTTTATGGACAATAGTTTGTTTATATTAATTCCATTAGTTTCTCTCGTCTTACCTTTGCAGTTAGTTTGTATATCATTTCAGTCCACATGTACAGTGCAGCCATGTGGTTTGCTCAGCCAAATACCCAAATATTTTATTTTATGATGTCTCCATAACATGGAATTTATGGCAACATAATTTAATACTATTACATTTATCCCTTTAACAAGTAGGTTAGAATATGTCTTTTCCTCCCCTCTACCCATTAACATTCCAAGATATTAATCTTCACTCTATATTGTGAATTTGTATTTCGGCTACCCTTTTTAACTCAGTGTTTGGCTTTCCTAACTGTATTTCCTGTTCTCTTGTCTTGCGCATTTTGTTACCTGGGCTTTTATCTTTCTAACCTATCTGCTCTTGCTGATAAATGTTTTTGTGGGTCTTTGGACCTGATGAGCAAAAAGTTTGATCGTGTGTCACCTGTTCCATCTGCAACCTGAAAATGTATTGTATACAAACTATATACAAGTATCTCTGCATTCTGTATGCAATTGCTGATCTCTCACTCAGCAGTATATTGCTTCAGTAGGTCTACCTCTAAAAGTAGTCTGTATTTTATTGCAGAGTTACCACAATACTAGGAACTCTGTTTCTTCCCTTTCTCATTTGGCCTTGTCCCCACATTTTTATTTATGTTGTTTAATGTACCACATTCTCCTATTCTATCTTCAGCCTTACTAAAACTATTTCCCATATTATCTCACTATGCCCTTATTGAATTATTCTCCCCTGTTGTTATCCTGCATAATTCTTAACGGTGCTGCTCTCATTTTACATTTTCAGTGCCTTTCAGGTTTCCTCCATACTGCATACTATATTTAATGGTTTAACTCAGGGCAGAGTGGCTATACTCCCTATCAGTTAATGTTGCACATTTCCCCCTCTCCTTGTCCATCCCCTTTTCTCACTATTTGTTAATCTCTAGTATTCAGTTATTTAATTATCATTTTAGGACTGGTCATGTGACCCTTCCTTTTTAGCACAGCTTGCTATTCATTACACTTTTTCTTTTTACAATGATCAAAAATCCATCTATGTGCTTTATCCCACTCCCATATGGAACAGTGATCCTTGGGTTATGCAACCTATATTAGTGCTTTAGAGCATTGCACACCAATTGATTTTAACTTTGTTTCCCCCTCCTGTACTTACACTGGTAGCTAGCATTTTCCTACTTGCATCTTAAATCTTTTTATATTTAGATTAATCATCAGTAATTTCTTTTTAAGTAATACTGCCTCTTCTTTTCCCACCCCCTTTCCCTCTTCAGCTTGTTTACTAACAACTTTTTTCCTTTAGTTTTTTTATAAAGTTTCACAGCTCCAATGTCAAATTTCTTCCTCTTCTATCTCTGGTAATACTAGTTCTGTCATGTTTTCTTTTAACTTATCTCCTATTTTCTTACAGAATTCCTGATCTTCCTTTGACTTTTCCTGGATTTGTTTTGTTGGAACACTGGAACCAGCTCTAGTGGCTCTCTCGCTCTGTTTCTCTCTGTGTCTGTCTCTCTCTCTCAGGATTTCTACTCTCCCATCTTATCTTTCTTTGTGCTCTGGTTACAGTCTCCAGTTGTCTTTTGGCCTCGCTGCATTTCTTCATATCTTTTCTTAAGGTCTTCCTTGAGCTTTTATGGATCAACATGTCATTTAACTGCTAATGGGTTAAAAAAAAAACAAATATATATATATATATATATATATATATATATATATATACAAACGCACACACACACACCAGGTTGCTGGTATAGCAATTTGAATTTTAAGTCTTATTCCCTGCATTTCTTACAACAGGGAATAAAGGTGTTCCTTTTTGTTCATGTCTGAAATCAAATAATCATTGATCACAAATACTCTCACTTCTTCTATTTTCAGTTCTGTTCCCCTCTTCTAGAGATTTGACAGTATTTCTTCTTTTAAGCTATACTAAAGCAGCTTAATTAACAGTGGTCAACGATGCCTGGTGGAGCTCATTCCTGGAGTTGGACCCCTATGCACTCATTCCATCTTAATGTGTTGTCGTGGTATTCTAGTATATATATATATACAGCGATATGAGGGTTTCCAGTTATAAGGAGTTTATTTTTTTTTCTTTTATTGTTCCTTCAGTACAAGTAAACTTTATATCAGGGAAGCTTGTTTTTAAATTTCCCATTATATTAAAACTTACCTTCATTTACCCAGAGTCATCAGCTGAATAATGCCTCTCTCCCTTTTCCATCTTTATTATCTACCTATTGACAAATGTTTCACATTCCTTACTTCAATTTTATTCCTAACATTTATACTCTAATCTTCCCTACCCCTTACAAGTCATATATAAAATGTCTGCTTGTCACATATATTGCACATGAACTGTTTGCATACTTAAGGTTTTATACTTGAACTTAATGTCATGTATAATGTCACCACAAAAGAAATACATGTTTATTTTTGCATAGTGTTACTACAGATCAATTCCTGCTTGTGTGTAGATGTCTTAAGAACTATGTAATGTATCTTTGTAAAAAAAAAAAAAAAAATTAATTTGCCACACTTTGTAAATTTGTAAATGCATCTGCTGAAGCAACCACTGAAAATATGCAAGTTTCCCAGTCAGAGACAAAATAAGTATGCATGTCTCTTTGAGCATCTCCCTGCTGTTGCACCATTTGGGCAATGCTACTCTAAGTGAATTCTGAAACTTCATATAGTCTGATGAAGTTAGCATGTTTCTTGCTCTTGAATTCCAAGATATTAGTTTCAGGTGGTTTGGTAATGTTGAAGGTAGACATCATAAGTTTATGATCCAACTTAACCAGGGAAATAGATACTGGAGACTAGTGAATGAATTTGTAAGGACCAGCAGTAATATTCCCACAACACACTGGTAACTACCCAACACTTTAAATATCTCGGAGTCTGAATAGTTCAAAGATCTAAATTTTTAATACCAAGTCAATATCACCAAATCAAAGATTAACAGCTCTTCTGGGCCAACAACACTACATGTCCTCCCAGCAGCAGGAAGACTGGCTAATCAGGGACAGGTGACCTACTTGCTCATCTGGAATATAGTCGGCCCCTTATAGCATAATGGGAAAATGTATCATTGTTGCAGATCACCTCCGACAGCATTTGTTGTTATCTTCCTGGTTCCACAAACAGAACACTATTGCACATTACCAGCTAAAACTAAATGGCTACCTGTTCAACAGAAATGTACATTACTAGTAGCATTACTGACTAATAAAAGAATAAGCTTAAAAACTGTTCCCATTCTGTGCCAGTAGACTAAAACTTTTAACTATAACATTCAGCCTCAGTCAACCTCCATCCTTTCTTTACTAACCCTCATAACAAATTGCATAATACAGACTACATCTTTTCTCTACTGGATTGACTCCTGCATGTGGGAATATTTACCAGCAAACTAAGGTTTAGCAACTCCTTCCCCAAATTCTATGTACAGCTCAAACACTCTTCTTTCAAATAAGCAACCTGTAATTGCTTTAGGAATGACAGCATTGCATAAAAAAACTTCATATACTTGACCCTTTTCTTACTAGAGAAATTCTGTGTCATAATTTCTCTGCTGATGTGAAGACATATGACCTTATTAATTCCTCCTTGGCTTACCCTCCATCTTATTTTTCCTGCTAAACAATTCCACCTGAACCTTTTCCTTCCCCACTCTCTTCCAACTTAGCATCTACTCTCTCTTCTCTTGCATTCTTGATATAATTGTGTACACTGCAAATACATCAATTACATGAATTCTTTCATTACTTTGAAATTACAATACCTATGCAAACTTTGTGTTTACGTCCAATGTGATTCTTATTTCCTCATTGTAATTATTTAATCTATAATGCTTGGTACTTCCTGGGATGAACCTGAAAATGGCCTGGATGAATTAGTGTGCTACCCCTGTTCCTAAATAAAAAGTAAATAAAGTAAGGCAGAACAGCAATCACCACTAGTGAAGAGTCTCTACTGCAGCCTGTGTACTGCTCAGTTCATGGATAGGTAGAGAAAGAACACCCCTCCCCACCGTTGGTACCCATACCTCAGAGTAGGGGAAAAAGAGGAAGGAGTACTTGACTGTCAGTGATAACACCATTCTCAGCTACTTGATTACCAGATAAAGAACAGGGAAAAACATACAGTTGATGGTGAGTGAGAGCTAGAACTACAACAGTGATTCTATTTGAGATCTAGAACTACAACAGTGATTCTATTTGAGATCTAGAACTACAGCAGTGATTCTACTTGAGATCTAGAACTACAGCAGTGATTCTACTTGAGATCTAGAACTACAACAGTGACTCTAGTTGAACATTTCCTGTTGTAGTGAGTGCACTTACACAACTATACCACTGTTGCATTAGTGTGGCACATGGGAAGATAACCAAAGTGGTCTCTGTATAGAAACATGGAAAACAGGGTTAAAATCCTGCTGGTCTCCTTCTGCACCTCCAGTTTCTAGGGGTCAAGTGTTCAGAGAAGAGACTACAGCATGGCTATGCCCTGTTCTGGGCCTGGAATGGATGGTGAGCTTACAATGTTTGGAAAAAGTGCAAATGGATGATCAAATAGTAACCACCATGTAAGTGCTCCGAGTAGATACATTCTTCAAGGAAAAAAAGGTTCCTACTGTGGTAACAGCTTTGTGAGAATGTACCATTACCTGCCTTTGCAAAATTTTCCCACATTTTTCTTACCAGAAAAAAATGTAATTAGACAACAACATGGAACTATTTTTGATACTGGTCTGCCCTGTTTCTTTAGGACAAATTACGCAAATAGCTGTTCTACTTGCCTAATATCTATGGTTCTGTCTATATAATACCAGAGTTACCAATGAACTTTTAAACGGGTGCAAAAAAATCCTCTCAACTTGATTTTTTTTTTTTTTATACCTTGGGGGGAAAAAGACAAACAGTTGAAGAGTCTGTCAAAATCTCTCTAAGAGTACCTTTTTCATGAAAAAGGGGTTGGTTCTCAGGCTGTCAAATTTTCTGTGGAATACTGAGAAGGACCTCACGCATGTTAGAGCCTGTAACTCTGACATCCCCTGAATGAGGTAACTGACAGTAGAAGAGGTAATTTCAAATATAAGTGTCTGGGAGGTCCAGCAGCTGCTGACTGAAATGAATCCAAGGTCAGTATCTTTAGGACAAAATTAAAGTTGCAGAAAGGAGGACATGCCTCCTCAGTGAGAAGGAATACAGGGCTTCCTTCAGAAGATATTTTATCAACATGTAGTTTGCAGAGGTGTGTCAAGAGGAGGGCATGTGGAGATAGCCAAAGTGTGTACCTTAAACTGAAGCACATGGCAGTCTTAAAATATATAACACACAAAACACCAGTAGCATTCCTGCAAAGCTGGTGTCCTGGTAGTTGTTGCAAGATGTGAATTCCTTTTGAACATTTGTCCCAGCTTCCTGGATGATTATTTGCACATCTTCAGGAAACTGGTACTTTAAATTAATATGATATCATGCACATATCAGTCTGAGTGACTGGTAGTTCTGGTGTACTAGTTATTCTGATTGCTGGATCAGAATTTCTACTATGGGATATAGGATGTTTGGATGATCCATGGAAAATTTGAACGCATCTTCTGCCCATGACTTCCTGCTGGAACCTTACACAGAACCTTAGAAGTGAACAGTTGTGGAATTAAACAAGTGATTTGTTATGCCCCATAATTTTTCATTGTTGAAGACTGGTCAGTTCATATGCCATCATGGTTGCTGCTGGGTATATCCATAGTGTTGTTGAGATCTGAGAATGTAGGATGCCCTAACATTAGTCTGTGAATTTGAGGGTAACTCACAAGCTTGCATGGCTAGCTTATAGAAGAGGTATGAATGGGCTCCCTGCGCGTTTATAAAATATATAACTAGTGCTGTCTGCAGTCCAGAGCAGGATTCCTGGTTTCCCAACTGGTCTGAAGGCTTTGTGAGGCAGGATCACCACTAAAATGTCTGCCATACTGATGTTTTCCTTCAGCTGTTGGGAGGATTTCAAGTATGTGCCCTCCAAAGTTTTATCTGAGGAATATGTAATCAAGCTGAGGGTTGGGGGGCAGAAAGACGGTTGCACATTTGACCTGACTTGAGTATTCTAATCAAATTATTCCTGAATGCAAGACTGAACTGATTCCTGGCTCTTGAGGAGGTTTGAATGTAGTTTCCATAAGTTTTCAGGAATAACTGGACTATTTTCATATGGAGTTTGCTAGGAAACTATTGAGGATGTTGCATGCCATAAATCCCAGGGGTCAGAAAATCTCTTGCTATTACAGTTCTCTTTCAAGATCACTGCAGGAAAGTGTCTCCTTGGAGTGTCACCTACATGAGAGGTAAGAAAGCCTTAGATAACTCTTATGCTGCCACTTTTGCTTCTCTATGGCTTTCTTTTATATGGCCTGATGACCCCTGGTCTCACATGGGTAGAAGACCCACTGTTTAGAAGAATAACCTCTGTTGTACCTGGGAATGAGAGGATGGAATAGTTGACAGCCTCCATGGTTCTTCCCCTTTTCTCCCACCATTTTATAAATGTCATGCTTGGAAGGACTACTCAGGAGATTCCTTTTGTGGGGTATATTAAGTTGTTGCCCCTCAATGTTCCTTTGGGAGAAACTGAATTCTTAACCATGCATGCTTCTAAACTGGTCTATGTTCGGCTACCAAATTGCAATAAACGCGAACTGCAATACACCAAAAGAAAAACTTTGAATGGGATAGCCAGTGAAGTAGAACATTAACAAAAAAAAACTACATAAACTACATTGAATGGACATAGCTGGCCAACACTGCACACACAACCAACCAAGGTGGGGGGCTTTGCCCCCTATATCCCCCCTAACAATATACATCAACTCTGAGATCACAGTACAGTGGGGAAAAGGGAAATTTTTAAAAGGTTTCCCTGCACTTACCTTATGTATCACTTTACTTTCCGGTTGTTGGCCAACTATGACCAATCGATGTAGTTTTTTTTATGCTGTTCTACTTCACTGATTGTCCCGTTCAAAGTTTTTCTTTTGATGTTTCACAGTTCGTGTTTATTCCATTTCAGGAGCCGAACACAGACCCCTTCTAAATGACCGCTCCTATCACCGCTGTCTTTGATGTTGCTTTGACAGCAGCAAACCCACATTTTATAATATTTTCCCATGTCAAACATGCCCATTTCAAACATACAGGCTGAAAACCATTTAGATTTTACTTTGGTTGGAGTGGCTCATGTTCTACTGCTGGAAAAATTGAGGATTAGGATGGTGAAGAATGGCTTGTGTCTAAAATCGTAACCTCAGTTACTACTACAAAAATGTCTATTGCATAAATCCCCCTTACTGACTGCTGAAGGCTTCACTTGGAGTATCATTTGCTAACACAGAATTCATGCAAGTCTTACAAGCTTTAAAACATCTCAAGTACTATGGTTTGAAGTCGGTCTTTAGACAGCAATAGATTGCAAGCCACTGGATAACAAGATAAGGTAATTTCTTTCACTTCTAAAAGGAGGAATTCTTTGTCTCTAAACACTTCATGTGAAGAAGTTAATATGCCTGACCCAAGTTACTTCCTTGCTGGGAAAGACCAAGACGTTTGATGATTATGTAAATTTTTAGGTTGCCACCATCTGATTATTACTTCTGGAGAAACATTTCAGTTAAAATGGAATGATGGGAAATGGGATAACAGTATTTTTCCTGCAAAGATAATTATTGCAAGATCTTAAAATGAAGTAATATCACCACTATCATACTAATTTCATGATAAAATAGGCTAGCAAGGAAAATCTATGAATTTTAAAGATAATGCAGTAAACTAAATATACAGTAGTACTGGGAGCTAAAAACGACCTAACATTACATTCTCTACAACACAGAGTATAGAGCAGATGAAAGCCTATGAAAGGCCTGATGCAGATCGTCCATGTTGTCAGAGATGTAATAACATTATTTCTCACAAGTTGCATTGAACTATGAATCACTCACATCTGTCAGTCTCCACCTCAATACAACAGGTTATGACTGCTACTTAAATTAACATAAGCATGCATGAAAACTGCTACGGTAGCCATGCCAGAGTAAGGTTTAGTAGTTTGGAATAATGCATAAAATCACAGAATACAAATTTCATCCTCCACAACAATTAATATTTTAGAATTGTTCTAGATTCAAACAGCCCCATTTGTTCATCATCCTCAGTTTAGCAGATCAGACTGAACCTCAAACTACAAAACAATCAAAATATTTTACTCCAAACTGAGTGTTTTACTCAGTTCAGCAATAAAATTCTGTAGGATCTGTAGTGAGGTATCACGAGCGTCATCCTTACTAATTTCAAAACCCCTTCTTTCCGCTTTAAAGGTTTCACAGTCTGGCATGAAATATTTTACTGTCGAGTAGTGCTTTTTAACAGCCTGTACAACAGAAATTAAATTAGACTATTCGGCAGGCTTTGTCTATCGGCAATGCATGGTGGAATTCTACTTCTGCAGTGGGGAGTACAGTGTCTAACACCAGGTTATTTTTTCCCCTTAGAACTATTACCTCATATACACACACTATTTATTTAAGTATATAAAGACTTTATCTGTTGTCTAGGATTTATAACTTCACTATTACCTTAGGTTAACATGCTCTATAAGTCTTTTCTTGAGTAATTGCTTCTTTATGTTTGCACATTTACTCTCTCCTTCTTCCTGTTTTTTAAGAAAACACTTGCAAAGTGTAACTTACAGGAAAAAGAGAAATAGTTTAGTATAGATTCAAAAGTGTTCCTTTTAGGAGCACCCTGTCTTCATTGTTTTTGCAGAAGCAAATTTATTAAAGTTCTGGTTTGACAACCTATTCAGTATATTGAATAAAATCTGTTAACTGGCATTTTTCCCACTTTTAAGCCAGATACAGAAAAGCCGACCTAATTTTCTTGATCCAGTTTGACTAAAAGGTCATCATCCCAGTTTGCCTCCAAGATTTATGTCAGCATCAGGTTTATTGGGTGTTGGTCTAGACTTGACATTTACTAATGTTCCAGTAATTCGTATAATCCTTTGAAGAATCTCATAAAGGCACACCGTAGTTTGATAACAACTTCCTTTGGATCATTCTCACAAACACTTGATGGACCCTTGTGCATCATCATGTTTGTCCCTATTTCCTATCATTCACATCACCTAAGAAAAAAAGCAGACAATAACACTCAATGTTAACAGCTCCGTGAAGCCTTGACCCTTCCCTTGACACTCAAGCACAGAACTCATGATTTTGAACAGTGTTGTGGTATTATTTTCCACAGAGCTCCTACAATTTTTTTTACCTTAATGTCCACATTCAGGAAATACCTGAATTCATTTAGAGCAGCATTACTGAATGTCACTGGAGAAGCATCCTTAGCATGTCTTTACAGTGCAGTCTTCCGCAGTCAGCCTATCATTTCCAGTATGTCCTAAATCCAGCACTTGCTGCTAGGCTAGGTTTGGATAATCATTCTTCACTGAAGTGACTTCCAAGCAACTTTTTTTTTTTTTTTGCATCTTCTCTCCTACCTCTGTTGTCTCTGTTGCCATATTTCTGGCCATATGTTGAAAAGGACCTCCTTGAATAAAGGTTTACTTCATGGTTCTTGGCATCTCTGTCTCCCCCATGATTTGAGCAGTTTCTAAGTAGAGGGCTTCCTCTTTTTGTGTGCATGTGTGGGAATGAACATTTGTTCGTGTGTGCGCGTGCGTGCTTGGAATTTTACCTTAATTATGCTGTGGGATTTCTAGCTGAAAGATGAGGCTCTTAATGGAAAGCTTAATTTCTATATCCAGAGGCTCTCGTTATGTTAACATGTTAATATGATAACTATGTTATGCTGGAGGCCTTTGGTCAGAGTCCAAAATGAGAACTAAAAGTACCCCTTCACTTCTGTGATTAAAAAAAGGCATAAGCAGAGGGCTTCCTCTGTATTTCTGGGTGTGTTTGTAATTCTTTTTAACTTGGTGAATACTATACAGATTATACTAATGCAGTATGGTGCTCTTTAACATAACCTCCGGATGCAATACTTTACTATTCAAGAATTCTTAACATGGCGCAATGTTCACTCATAAATGATCTAGCATTTGCCAAGTATCTTGTTTAACTCAAACTTAAGAAAAAACTGCTTTGTTTAAACTGTAGCAAGCCAATACCAGCAACCAAATCTACACCCCTCCTTCACCTCCAAGTCTTTTCAAGTGAAGAACAAAAAGAACTTGGGCTCAATGGTGTAGCCAGGCATACACTTTGTATACCACAGAGTAATTTTTTTTCTTTTTCATCACTCAGAAACATTGCAGTTTTTTCAGGCTATATTATGTCTAAAAATTGTGATGCTTCTAACAGCTACATAACTTGCTTACAGAGAGAATTGCTAATTTAAAAACAATGCCTTTAATACTTATAGAGCACTGAACTAATGTATACATTTATTAACTCCTTGTGGTGCAACATTTAAAGATGTGGCCATTTTTTAAAATGCCATGTGGGGGGGCACAATAAAAAGAGGCTGTGAATACAAAATGGAATTTTCTGGCTGCACCCCTGCTGAAGTTATTACTGTAGAAAGACTATTGGTACTTTTATAGCACTCAACTTCCTACAGCAGCTAGATCCACTCCTCCCTTCAAGCTAATTTTGGCTTCCTGAAGTGTCTTTCTGTATTAGCATTTCAATTCAGAAAAAAAGAATGCAGAAGCTCTCAATTGCTTTCCCTAAAACTTTGTTTCTGGGGCGGCTGCCCCCTTCACCCCACCCTTGCTACATTACTGCTATGCTTTTCACTTTTTTAGGTGTGTATGACTGGAAGAAAGTTGATGATTGTAAGGCTTGTTTTTGTTCACCTACTCCATAGTAATTGCCTATTTATTCTCCGCAGATATTCTTGTTGATGGGCTATTTGACTAGTTGAAATTAAGCTAGGTAACTAATTTATTTATATATATATATATATATATATATATATATATATAAAGTGCTTGGCCTAATACTACAGAAACTGAATGTTTGAGTGTGTTCCAACTGTTGCAGGTGCCTCACCTGCAAAGGTTTCTCACCAAGAGAATATAAGGTATGAATTCCCTGTCCTACACATATCATCTTAAGACTCTGTTTTGTTTTCTCAGTCTCCTACAGGTTACTGAGAGGTGACATTTGCTTGGAATATAAAGCATCCTCAGACACAGCTCTAATATTTCCTAAAATCATCTGCTAATGCCTTTGCTTCATGTTATAATTTTAAAAGCTCAATTTAACTGACAAACAGTCACTGCTTATGTGGCACAACATGACTGTCCCACTTTCTATAGTCTTTTCAATGTACATGAATGTATTCTTAGGCAGTACATGAAATAGACATTACCTCCACGACTATCCTATGAACACGAAGTGCCACTGCCCCTTTTTAAACTGTGGCAACATTCCAGTTTCAAGCTGCCTCAAAAGTTGAGTGATGCAAGACAGAAGGACAAAATGAGAGAAGAACGAATGGGATTGGTAACTAAAAGCCATTTGTTGTCTTGCTGTGACAGTATCTCACACACAGATGCACTGGGATAATGGGTGGTTTAAATAACTGCAATGTCTCACTTTGATTATCTTACTGGTAGGTACTCCAGATGAAGTGTGCAAATCTAAAGCATACTGAAATTTAAACAAGAAGTTTACATTGCATTGAGATAACTGCAACTACTGAGATTTCTCCAGCCTAGGCTGAGCATCATCCTTCCATCCCACAGAGTCATACATCTGGACTTTGGCATAGGTAGAGTAACTTCTGGCCAGTATGCACCACTGAACCCTGACTCTTAGCCCTTTGACTAAGTAGCATCATTTAAGGAGTCCGTTTCTCATTCGCACTTTGGTATTTACCATCACATAACTTCAAAAGCATTCTTCAACTTAGACCAGATTTTGCCAACAGAAAATCATGACAATGTCTAACAATGTTGCATAGTAATTAATGAAACACAGCATTAAGAATGCCAGTGCTGTGGAAATGGCAACCATCATTACATCACTACCTGGCCTAACACCAGATAAAGAGAACCAGTGCCTGATCTTAACTTTCCTACCAGACAAATCTATTATTAGATGGATTGTTCAGGGCCTTTTTAGTTATACCAAATATGTTTGTACTGTATGAAAATCTGATTCCCTTAAACAACCTGTTATAAGAAAGCCTGAAAGCATGTTAGCAAACTAAAAATAAATTTAACAAAATTGCTCGAAAAGGAACCATGGGAACTATCTTTTAACACATGATTAAATGTGCAATGATTTCCTCTTTGAGCGTTTGGCATCCTTTATGTAAATCCCAAGTGACCCAGCATCTATAACCACATGATGTTTCCTGAAATAGAGACTGTAAAAAGGTATCAAAAGGTAATGTGGTACCCAGTAATCATTTACATTCTGAAAGCTATATTTTACATTCAGTGTAAAATCAAGGACTAACTTAACACAAGAGACCTTTAAATACGAAATGACATGAAAGTCTGTTTCTTTCTTCTGTTATTTCCATTAATAAGTTGGTTTATTTCATCTTGGAAGAAGGCCACAGGAGGAAGGAAACGTAGAAAGAAAATGTTACAATCAATAGTAAATTGTAGTCTACAATAGGAAACTGCCTTTTACTCACATTTTTGGAAGGTACACAGGGTACGTATCTTACCTTTGTTCAAAGATCCATCTTGCTGCAAACTGAAGTAAGCAGTAGAGTACATGAATCATTTTGCACTGAAACCTCAGAAAACACGAAGTCCAGACTTACCGACTGCATAGCAGCCCTGTCCTGTATCATTATTTCTTCAAAATTGCCAGAGGTTTGCAGTACAATAGTTTTACACAGATTCATTTTTTTCTTAAAACTTAGTACTTTGTTTCACTGAAATTAATTATATACTTAGTATTGGGTGCAATTAAAACTGTGTGCTCCAAAAGTCATGCTTGAAGCCTCTTTCAAACCATTTTTTAAACATATGCAAGATCTTTGTTTAAATAAGGAAATGCATTCTACTTCGGAACTTATTTACTGACGTTAGAGTGCTGTGGTTTACAAGTTCTTGAGTAAGTCAGTTGAGGTTTCAGCATTATTTACAAAGGCAGCTTTATTACATGATCTAGCATCAGTCTCACATTCTGAATCGGAGCATATTCGACGATCTCTAATATGTAGCAGGACGAACTCCATCAATTTAATCTCACCTAGAGGCCCTCAACACACCATGCAAAGAACTAAAGTCAGAGTAATTGATGCAGTAAAGGCCATACAAGCTGTTGTAGCATCAATTAAATGTGTGCTATCTAAAAGTAACCAGGGAAGTGCAGCACCCAGAAACAGTCTGGAACAAAACAAGAAATTCATTCAAATTAATGTGAAAAAAAACACTGCATAATAATTCCAGGTATCCAAACATGCAGAAAGAAAAAAAACAGTGCAGCTGACAGGCAGCAGAAGTATGCATTAAAATGCATAGGAATTCCGGTAAAGTTGGCATATGTAAATTCATGGAACTAAAGGAGTAACACACATGCGACACATGGGTTTTTATAACTATTTAAAGGATTATAGATGCAGGAACATTTTTCTACCAAGAATAATGTCTCCTATTAGACAGACCAGTTGGTGTAGCAAAAAAAGCTACAGTTTTAGAATGCACTGATTGATACAGGGCTCTTATTCATTCATTTTCCAGTACCTGCTTTATCTTAGGGAGGGTCACTGGGGAGCTTGATACCATCCCAGTGTAGAAAAACAGCCTTTGTTATTAAAAAATTAAGTCTCTGCACCTTTAAAACATGTCCTTGCATGTTTAAAAACAACAACGTAGCATAATACAGCTAAAACTACATGTAGCACCATGCTGAATCACAGTATGCTGCTCTCTGCGAGACTGAAAACCGTCGATCCAAGCTCAGCAGCTCTGCATGCACTGAATAAAGCAGTGGCATCGCATTCAAAAGATGCATTCCTGAGTCGCCTCAGATGTCGTAAGTTGAGTGTCTCTGCATTAAAGGGTTGGTCATTCAAAACGGCGCAAATGATTGTAGAGAGATTGGACATATGTAAATACACACATAGGGTCTGGCTTGCGTCCCATCATCAACATGTCGTCCACTTCAATTAGACGATCACACTGAGCAAGTTTTCTGCAACACAAATGAAATAAGTTTGTTTATTTCTGTTCATGCCGGTTTCAGTACTTAGGAAAATATCACAGAAGTGCAACATTTTTTAGATTCCCTTCATGACTACATAAATGCATAACATAACATAAACCCTTAGAACCAGTAATAGATAGATGTAGGTATTTACTGTGTTTATATCCTTAAATGCAGCTGTAGCACATTTCTAAAAATTAGCACAAACTAAATAAAATAAGGGCAAATGTAGCTCAGTCTCCACAGCTGAAGACCACAAATCCAACAGTTCCAAAACACACTTTATTAACAAAAATAAATCACTGTGTTAGCGCTTTCATTTTAAACCATGTTAAACTTCATCAGGTCTGATGAAGTTTAACATGGTTTTAAATGAAAGCGGTAACACAGTTAATTTGTTTAATGGGAAAGTCAGACTGGACTCAAGTTCTTTTCACTGGAGGCCCAGGGAGAAAAGCTCAAAATAATTAAGTATTTCCAAAAAAGACAAAAATGCAATTTCTGAAATGCCAGACACAAATGTTAATAGGTTCATTGGAGACTAGGTTAATGGCTTAAGGGCCCTTACAAACCTAGCCAATGTAACTCAATTTTACGCAATACGTGGCCCCTAGAGGCAAGAGGATTGCATAGATTTGTGCCTGTGCATTGAGCATCTTACAGTGTGCCCCTGTCTATAAGGGGCAGAGGCACTACCCCGGGTGTGAATTTATGATTCCCCATCCACTGATCCAAATTGTGTTTGAAGAGGGCCAAGGAGGGGCTCTGCTTAATATGAATAGGAAGCCTGTTCCAAAGAAGGGGCAGTCTTCGAGACACATATCTGTCTCTCCAGCCTGTTTTATTTGAGTCACTGACTAGGTTTAGTTCCCTACTTCATGTAACCCTCATGCTGTTTGACTTGTGGATGTATAGCAGCTCCATCAGGGCTGGATTTGTGAGTGCACTGTAGGTCAGGCATAGATCACCCCTTAATATTCAGTAAGAAACAGAGAAAACGGATGCACAAATGACATAAAGCTATCTTTAAGATGATGATGGTGAGAAAAACACTATGGCAGAGTGAAAAACGAACACAGCTCTAAGAATGGAAAAGTTATCATAATAAGTACAGACTTACATCAGTGAGAGTCGTGATGAAGAAATTTAAACCACAAACACAAAGTATAGCATGCAAAACCCTGCAAAGCATCTTATGGAAGCCAAAGAGAATAATAATGACATGATGGGCAACAAATCAGTACAGTAAGTAGATATGATATCAATTGTCTCCACAGATTATTTATAGTATTATTTATTGACATTTGTTGACCGGGAAAGTCCACTGGGCCCAAAGACCTATTTTCAGTGGAGGCCCGTAGAGAAAAGCTCCATACAATCACAGAAATTTTTACATAACATCAGCTTAACTTTGAAAGTCAAGAAAGTTTTTACATAATACAAACTGAAGTAGATATACAAGACAAATACATATTATAGAGGTATACAATACAAGAAAATAAACCCAGTGTGTTGAATTTTTAGTAATTCTGTTTGTATATTCTCATAAGTAAGAATACTGTCTAATCAATTATGTTTATTCAGCCACAGAAATAGAGAGATTGGATACAAAGACAGATGCTGTAAACTGCAACTATATTAAGTTAGTAAAAGTATCTGTAGCGTACAGTGGCCAAAACATTTAAGGTGGTTTAATCATACGACTACAAGAACAGACAAGGTTATTGAGATAGTGTTCTTTTAGTGCAAATTTAAATGTTTTTAAAGAGTCTAGTTGAGTAAGAGAGAAGGGAGCGCACAGGAATGCAGCATACAGGCATGCAGTATTATTATTGTGACCAGTGAAATATAAAGAAAACAATGAAAGCCACTGTGGTGCCAGGGGAAGCCAATGTAGTGAAAACTGATTTAAAGATGTTATACATTTTTTTATACGTTTTTTCATTCTCATTTCCAACTTGTAATGCATTCCCCATGAAAAAAAGTGTGTGTAACCCCGTGACCTTTTGTCTAGTAAATGTAAAAGCAGACGAAAGGAAGAAAAATGCACAAATCAAGTGTGAATGGATTACTGAGGCTAGACTTTGTCGCTTATTTTTACCTGCTGTGTACTACTGGTGTGACTCAATAGATCATCAGCTCTCTTTGCATTGGTGGTAGTAGTGTCATCAACCCATGACAGACATGTTCAGTGTAAAAAAAAACATGCTGACAATACTCCAGCTCCCAGCTGTTATGTTCCCCATGTTTAAATGCATTATTTCATGTCACCCTTTCCCTTTTACTATGATGATTTTTAAAGTAAATGGCACTAGCCATGGCCTTTTCATCTCATCACTCTGTCCCTTTCACTGTAAAGTTCACTGATCTGCAGATTTGGTCTATCCATGTGACAAAACCTCATGGTTGTCTTTAATTTACACTCACTCTCAGAATGTACTGAGTACCCAGTACCTGTGCATGATCCTGATCTGTTCTGTGCAACGTCTTACATACATGAATCCGCTGATAATGGTTGTTGTAATAAAAATGTGTGACTGACTGAAACAGCAAACAGGAAACTAACGTAACCTGGATAGCAATGCACACATGCCTGCAAGTCATCTGTTTCCCTTTCCAACTTACAGTATAACTAAGCAAGTCATCTGCTAATCACTACAGCTTTTGCAATTACCTTCAGTGAAAAGAGGGGCACATACACAGTTGTGAGGGGGAGCTTACAAATATGTTAAAAGGTGATGGTGATTAGGACATAGTGAGACAGTAAAATAATGCCAATAGAAGACAGTGACAGAATCAGTAATTGGTCTGGTGGACCGAGTGCTCTGATGGTCTGGTTTCTTTGATTCCTAGTATTTCCGTTGCAGACTAGTCTGAAGTTTTGGATATTGGTAGAAATGTCTTAAACTGCATTGTATATTATACTACACAAACATTTCCAAATATAGAAAAAAACTACAGTACCACAAAGTATCAGTTGATGGAATAGTTCTTACTATTTTATTGTTGTTAGTTAACATGAAACTCAGCAAGAAAACAAACTTGACAGGAGACTTTTTTTCCCTAAGAAGAACAGAATAAATCTCATATCAAATCATACAGTATTGTTAAACAGGTTATGTTGCAACTCAAAACAGCACTGATGCTTTCTTCTCAGCATGGAGATGATTTTTGTTTTTATTAGTATGAGAATGTACTGCAGGTAGTAACATTTTTCACAGTAAGGGATACATAGTTTAAGAAAATATGAGAAGTTTAGGAATTTAAGAAAAAGAAACAAATTCACAATTTTGTCTAACATAAATGGTAAAAGGCATTAACACTTTAAATTACAAAAAACTAAATTGATAAAAAGAAAACTGCTATATGGAAAGCAGTACATATTATGTTTTGTTACTACTTCATGTGCTCAACAAATTATACAACTCATCAGGCATGTTAAAAAAGAACATTCCTAGAGAAACCTGAGGTATTCAATGGCAGCTAGCACCTCGTAAACTATAGGTATGTGCAAGTGACTGGAAGATCGTTTTAAATATCCAGCCATCCATTTTCTAATAACTATTTGCCCTGTCTGAAGGTTATAATGAAGTAGTTTAAATACACTGACTTAACATAAACATTTAAGCATTTTTATACTATGCATAAGAGAGCAGACAATTTTGAAAGACATGACCAAACAGATTCCAATGCGATCTCTTTTAATTGCTATACTCTGCAGTTCCTAACAGAGTGTCTAACGTAAACATGTATGTATGTTCATCATACTGATCACTCCCGCAATAGCATTAGCTACATGGGTTATACAACAGCCAGACAGCTTCTAAAGTGTCAGGGCACCTTCCACACACCCCAGCTATCAGTCAGTTTGAGCTGAGCTGACTACAAAAGGAATATTTGGGCCCCAAGCCCTCCAGAGCTTTCTTGCCACCAAAGAATATACTCGTCTGAGGCTTTTGAGGACTGATGGTTGGCTTATGTTGTTTCTTTGCTGGACAGATAAATTCCCTCTGGGGGTGAATCTTCCATTTTAAAATATTGTTTGTTTCATAACACTTTCCTGTTCAAAAAAGTTATTTTAAAACTAGGAGTTTGTGTTTTAATGGACTGTCACAAGACTGTATTGTACTTTGAAATGAGAGTCCTGTTTTACTCTCAGTTTAAAAGTTATTTGAACTAAATTAAAACCATGTTTTTCTGAAGTAAAATTGTGTTTGCTTTACTTTTTGGAACTGGCAGTTTACTGATTGTGGAAAAAGTGACTTTTAAGGCTTTTTTTTTTTTTTTGTGTTTTACCAGCTTTTGCTGCTAGTTTTCCCTAGGAGTCACTTACCATTTCACATTGACCATAGAACAGACTGTCACTGCTTCTTCCAGCCATAAAAAGAAAAAAGTTAAGCAAACAGGCTAGCAGTTTTCTTCAGCTGCAGCTGGAAGACTCTGCTGTGGCCATAAGTTGTATCTTAGACCATTTATTATTTACCCCAGATCACTCTGGTGCAGCATCGACAGCCATTATGGACTGGGGGTTAATTACATCTTCTGAGGCTGTTGGGTTTATCTTTGTGAGCGAGAGAGTCACTTTGTTGGTACTGGGAGAGGGAACAGGGAAGGCTTGTTGTGACCATCCCTAGGAAAGCTGCTACTGCCATTAACAATACTGCTGGCCCCAGTTTTCCTGTCAAAAATAAACAGAAAAATAAATATGTATCTACTTCTTCTCAAATTTCCTTAGTCATCTGGCTCAGTATTTAATTCAGGCTATAGATCCTACTTATAAACAGTTTCTGATAAAAGAAAGAGGGATACTGCCTTTCCAGAAGAGACTCGAGTCTGAATCTGGACAAGAAGAGACATATGCAGGGTTTTCTCCTGGATTTCTGATTTTAGACTAAGAGGTGAGCTCAGTTTCTGAGCCCATGTGAGATTTCTCTTTCTCTGAAAGTATTTCCAAAATGTGCCAGTGTTTTCATTGGGAGAACATTGAGGTTTCTCAGTCCCTCAGGAAACACTATGAGCTGTTACAGAAGGAATTTCCAGAACCTTCACCCAGTCCTCCAGTTCTGCCATCTGTGGAGAATGTGCATCTTACTGCCTGCAGTTTTCCTGACAGTCAGCCAGCTGCCCTTAAGAAAAAAAAGAAAAAAGAAACAGATAAGATACATATAGTTCCTCAATCTTTTAATTGTTGTATACACTCTTCCTACACCTGATGCAGCAGCTATATTTTATTTTATTTATTTAACATTTGTTAACTGGGAAAGTCTGACTTGGAATGAAGCCAATTTTCAGCGGAGGCCCAGGGAGAAATGCTTCAGCTGCATATCTTTGTAACGCGGGAGGAAATCGGAGCACTCTGAGGAAACCCACACGACTGCAGGGAGGACATGCCGATTCCGCACAGAAGGCACCCCAGCCAAGAATCGAACTGGAGAGCCTCTTGCTGTGAGGTGACAACTCTACAGCTGCACCACTGGGCCGACCGCTGTAAAGTTACAGCTGTAGTTAATCCTATTTCTGCTAAACATTCAGCTAATTCCAGCCATACTCTTTCTGATAAGGATGGAAAGATTATTGAGAAGTATGAGAAAAACGTGTATGCTTCGGCAACTTTGAATTTTCAGAACTTTGAACTGTCAGGGTAAATGTTAGTTTGTTCTGAGCAATTGTAAAAGTATAAGGAATGTTTTGTTGTCTGCAGTTTCTTCTTGTGAGGAAGAATCTAATTTAACTTAAGTTTCTTCTAGTGTAAAGTCACTACACATTGTTTACAGTGTGTGCATGACTCAGTTGATACTTTTTCCAGGGCTATGGCCACCAATACTGTTTTGAGAAGCTTTACCTGTCTGCATTTTCAGAACCTCCAAGATGATGTTAAAAAAGAGATTTTCAATTTTCCTTTGGCTAGAAATTTAATTTTTGGCCTGTCTGCTGCAGATGTGATCAAAAATGTTTTTTTTTTTTTTTTTTTTTTTTTTTGTAGGGGGGGGGGTAGCTGATACAGGAAACCTTTAAGATTTTTCAGTTCTCCTTTTCCAAATTTTCTAAGGGATTCTCTAACCCTCATCCAGTTTTGGAAAAATATAAAATAAACAGTCTAAACTAAATGTATGAAAGTAGACATTTAAGAAAAAATAGCAAGGGGTTTCAGAAAGAATTCTGGAATCTCATAAAACCAAGGACAATCCAACAAGTCAGAAAGACTCTTTAAGGGACATTGTTGCAGTAGATAGTTCAAATTGTCTAGCTCCAGTTTTAGCTCATTGAAGGCTACAGTGTATGCATATTTTTCTGTATTTAGATGACTAGTTTACCTTTGCAAAGTCTTTTTCAAAGTGACAGGAATTTCTCTCTTGGGTCAGATTTGATCCATCTGTGGAGAGTTCCTCAAGTAGACCTTTTAGACTTCTCTCTGAATAATCAGCTGGCAGGATTCCTCACCAGGATTCTATGCAAGAAGGCCTGGAAGACAGATGCGTTTTATTTTCCTTGGACAGGAATGCTCCTATATACTTATGAAGATTCAGAGGAAATCCTCTAAGATCATTGTAGTGACTCCCTTCTGGTCCAGACAACCATGGTTCTCCTTTCTTTTGGCAATGGCCAGGGAGAATTACCACAAGCTTCCTCATGGACTGGATCTACTCCTACAAGAACAGGGACAAGGGGTGTCTGATATACTTCAACCCCATCAAATTTTGTTGACTGCTTGGATGATAGGGTTTTAATTCCTTTTAGGCAGCGGTTTACCAAGGATGTACAGAAGGTACTAATGGAAGCAAGAAAACCTGCTACAAGAAAATTATACATTAATAAATGGAAAAGGTTTTCTAGTTGGTGCCAGTAACATAACCGGCACCCATTTAGGCCTAGTTGTTCTCTGGGTTTACAATATTTGTGCAAGTTTCTATCCTATGGCCTTTCTTACTCCTCTGTTAAGATTAATTTATTGGCTATTTCAGCATGCCTGCTCATGGATGATCCTTTCAATGCATTCTCATATGTCAAGTATTTTTGAAAGGGATTTTGCATAATAGGTCCCCTAGAAAACTAGTGGCCCCTCCTTGGGATCTTACTTTTGTGTTAGAGAAGCTAACACCTGCTCCATTTGTACTAACTAACCTGAGGTTAACATGCAAGTTCTACTGAGTGCTCTGACATCTGCAAAGTTATTTGAGTTGCAAGCTTTTATGGTGAGCCAACCCTATCTCATTTTCCACAGAAAGTGGGTTTCTTTGAGAACTAGTTGTTCTTTTATACCTAAAGTGGTATCCATGGCTACTGTAAGCCAAACTTTCCAGCTCCTCATTTTACTTCCTGAACCTAAAAATGGAGGAGGATGGGTACTCAATACCTCGGATATCCACAGACAACTCAGCTACAGTCTTGGCACAACTCAAGTCTTTCAGATCTTTGGATGAATTGTTCAATTCATGTGAAGATAAGAAGGGGCAACCTGTGCGTAAAAAGACCATTTCCAAATGGTTGTCTAAGGCTATTACCTTTTATTATACTCACCACAATAAATCTATTCCAGGCAGGGTCAAGGCTCACTCTACAGGGGCCTTGGTTTCATCCATGGCTTTTTGTAAAGGGTTGGATTCTAGAAGTATTGCAGAAGCTGCAACCTGGCCCTCAGTACTTATTTTTACAAAGCACTGTAAGCTTGACTCCTCCTTTATGTCTGCATCACGCTTTGTTAGGGCCATTCTCCAGGGGCTACTGGACATTTCTCCTTTCACCTCCCAAATGTTGTAAAAACTAGGATACTCTACTCCTATAGCTTAGGCTACTGCAGCAGTGATCAATATGATGAACAAAATACAGCTGGGTAAGTAAATCTACCATAACAGTAGGTGTTAGAATGATCACTTTTGGAGTATCTGCTCCCTTCCTCCATCCCCCTTCTTTTTGTGTGTGTGGTGTTTAAGCCAGAGTGTGGGCATTTATTTTTTGCTTTTTGTAGCATTGTCCTTTCAGGTCTCAGCATTCCTATCTCTGTTGGCATGAAAGATCTGAAGGACTTGGCACCCAAACCAATTGTTTTAGTCAGCTTGAGCTGACTACTGGTTTGGGCACATGGAAGATGTCCTGAAGCTTTGGTTGCTGGCTGGCTATTATATTCTAGGCAGGATAATAACCCATTTAGATAAGGTTATTGCATCAGTGATCATTTGAACATCATCTGTTATGGTAAGTTTACTTGGGCAACTGTACTGTCTGCCTATATGTAGAGCTTTACTACATACATGATTGTAGGGGTGACAGTCTGCAGTATTTTCATACTCCTTGGGCAAGGCTGTGAAAGGGGCGGGGCTTCTTTCTACAGCCTATCAGTTATTTAGCTGCCCTAACAGGTGTCACTTCACTGAAACTCAAATGGACAAATCTGATTCAGCAAAACTGCACTTCTTGAACGTTTTTAATAACTTACCCCACTGTAACTTATACTGCTTAAGAGAATACAAGGCCAATCCCCCCCTAGATGTGGACAACTTTGGCCCCACATTTAAAAATTCTCGGTCACTTCCAATTCCCTAAATAAGCTTTGCCTGGTTCCTTTTTTTTTCTGAAAAGGAAACTGATCAGATAAAACCATCACCAAACTACATTTAATCAGAAAACAGAAAAGAAGGCTTGGTCAAGTGTTGTTTTTAGTAATACATTTGCGGTCTATACATTTCTGTCTAGCATGCCACACTAACTCTGTACGTCATTCAGATAAACTTCAAATTATGCATCGGTGGTGTAACTTAGGAAAATGCAAATGCTATATTAGGACCTTTTTATCAGGTCAATTTCTACAGTCAGAATTGTAATCTACCAGACTTCCTGAAAGGCTACCAGAAGTTTTTTTTCAAAGACTTTTCAAGATTGCCAATATTATGTACACATTTTCAAAGCTGCACTAATCAGATGTTAATTTTGCAAAACCGTCTGGGTTATGCATCTTGCACGCAGAATACGTTATGTAGTTTTCTGATATGTACTCTAATTCCTTAAGTAACCCACTTTTCTATGTCACATCTGAAAACAATTCCTGCAGATCTAGAATAATTCATCTAGTTAAAGACAACTTAAGCTGCAATTATTTCTATAATAAAAAAAAAAAAACAATAACAAAACAGCAACTGCTACTTTGTTATAGAAAGCGATTATGATCACTGACAAGAATTCCTTAACCTAACCTAATTTTCCCAATGCCAAACTTACTGCAGAAGCAGCACATCTTACTTAACCAGCAGATTATGTTTTTATACCCTCATAAGAAATATTGTTAAGAATTCCCTAGAAGTTTTAAATTCCTCTAGCATTCATGGTCCCTATAATCTCTTCAGGAATGCTTTTATAGTCATTCAGTATGATGGAATAAAGTTAGTGCACTTTGAGTACCCTTGTTTCTCCCCTCTCCTCAAAACATGTCCCTCGTCTGTATGTTGGAGGCGGAGCCTTCTTTCTTGTGGTTTCACACCCTGTTAAAAACATCACCCTTTTCATTGAATAATTACACATCATGCTCTAAAGATCATACAATATAGTCAAGCCCCATCCTAAATTACAGATCCAGGCCCACAAAGTCCCTTATTCCAGCACATATTATATAGTGGATGACAAAAAGTGAATCAGGAGGTTAAGGCAAACAACTGATTTCTGTTTCCATGGCAACTCAATACAGAGGAAATGGCAAGAGAGTCTTTTACATGCTTTCCATTCTGTAGAAATAAGGTAAGTATAAATTATATAACCCTGAGAATGCCTGTAAGGTTACAACATAATGGGCTCTGCTTACCATTTAATATAACAAATATTTCTCTGTGAAACACACAATGAGGAATAACACTGCCTGGTATTTTTTTCCAAGCAAGAATTTTCTCAACAATAATCCAAAAATCATCTAAAGAACAACTGCACCATGCAGCCTGTGTTTTCCCAAATCATTTGTTGCACTGGAGGATTAGTTCTTCCAACGCAACAGAAGATGCGTGCTCTGACTTCCCCTATGAACTCGAGACACTAGACAGGAAGAAGATGTCAGCAGTTGAAGTGAAACTGTATTTACAAATAAAAAGTATGCATTTTACTTTAGTTATTATCTGCTCTCCCACCGCTACTTGGATTTGTTATATACTGACATATATCACAGCAGTCAAAAACAGAAAGAAAGGAGAGAAGCATTTCAAGCTTTTTTCCCCTACGTTTAAAAAATTTTTCACATGGAATATAGTACAGAGCTAAATGAACTGTAAGTCTGGAAGAATGTATGGGACTATTGGCTTGCCATAAGTAGCGTTTCCTGAAAAGTTATTTTAATGCACTCCTCTTTGTACTTTATTACAAGCATAAAACTGATTGTTTTGCCTTAGGTAACAAAATATGAGCAGCTGTGGAGACTGGTACATAGTTTACCCATGAATTAAGGTTGTGTGATGGATTGGTGTTGACTGATGTCACTGTACAAAAATGCATAACGTACAACACATGTTCTCAGGGGAATGGTTGGAAGAAAAAAACAATTATTGCAGTATCCAAGTAAAATGATTGTTTGCAGCCTGTCTCTGATTGACTAGCACTGATGGTGTCATTACTGTACTATTCTGTCACTGAGAATGACCTATAGTGCAAATGTTATACAAATCAAGTGCTTAGAACTGACTTGCATCTTGAATAACAACAACATTCCCCTGGAATTCAAAGCTGTTAAGAGTTTCAAAATGTTAAATCAAATAGAGAAAGTAAAACACCATTACAGTCCTGCTTACCATTTCTAATAAGTAATATAAATCAACATTCTTCTTACTGGGGAATATTAAAATGACCAAAAATGTGACAGGGCAGATGCTGCAGGCGCACATATGGGCATAATTAATCAGAAAGAGCCTACAGTCCCTCAAGATCATCCACTATGGATGGTATTGCTGCATTTAAAAGTGCTTGCAGATAGCAATGATGTTACAAAAAATCCCATTAAATCCAGTAACAGTTAGGAACTATTCCACGGCAAATTACCTTTTATTAAGGGATGATTTGTCAAAATTCAGTGCCCCTCCAGACCCTGAGACCACCGCGACCTATGCTGAATTGTTCTCAGAAACGCTGTACAACCATGTCAATGGCTGCATGAAGACTGCTGTACCAAACAGAAGTAAGTCCAGAACTAGTCCCAGAAACAAACCACCCTGGCGACATCATAACACAAAAGGAAAAAATATATGGCAAAAATCAGGAAGGGTAATTCACATAAAGATAAAAATACTCTCATCAAACTGAATAGTCAACTAAGAGGGATAATTATGTCAAGCAAACCCAACTTTGAGATTAAGATAGCCTCCCAGGTGAAAGACAACCATAAGGCCTTCTACAGCTATGTCAGAAACCTCAAGGGCAGCGCATAGCAATCTGCTGAACTGGTGGTTAATGGTGCCACATTCACCAAGCCAGTTGATATAGCAAACCTGTTATTGGACAAATTTAGTTCAAGCTTTACCCCCCTCTCACCCCTAAACACCCCCCTAAAAATACCCTCAAACATAAACCCCCTAACTATAACTAGGGAGCATGTACTGGCTGCACTCACTAAAGCCAAGAACGGCCACAGTGGGCCGCAATGACATCCCAGAATGCCTTCTGAATAATGTAAGATGCGACTTATCAGGATCCTGAAGTCATTATTTACCTACAGTCTTAGAACAGGCTTTGTGTCACATGAGTGGAGGACTGCAACAGCCATCCCCCTTCATAAGGGAGGACCTTCAAAAGAGCTTGGAAACTACAGACCTACTAGTATGACTAGTCTCATTTGCAAAGCTATAGAAAGAATTATCATGGAAATTATTAACAAAGACATGCAAGACCTCCACACACTGGATCCATCCCAGGTTGAATTTGTCAAAGGAAGGACATATTTATCGAGTCTGGTGGACTTCATTGAAAATGTCACTAAGACAATGGATGAGGGGGAAATGATGCATACAGTCTATCTAGATCTGGCTAAAGCATTTGATACAATATCCTACAAAGGCATTGACAAAAACCTTACAGAACTAGCTATAAACCCCTTTATAAAATGCTGGATAGATAGCTGGCTCTCTGATAGGACCCAGGAGGTTAGAATCAGCAACAACACCTCAACAAAGAAACTGGTAACCAATGGAGTCTCTCAGGGCTCTGTGTGGGACCCCACTCCTCTTTGGCATTTACTTCTCAGATGTCAAAGCCAATGTCAAAGACCTCTGACTAACAAAGTTCTCAGATGTTTGCAAACTGGGAGCAGTCACTGAATATCCCCAAAGCAAAACACCCTTCAGGAAGGTCTAACACATACCAATTCTTGGTTGCCAAAGCCATGGCTTAAAACCCAATACCAAGAAATGCATTATAGTACCTTTTGGCCACCCTGGGTAACTAGCTAATCAATAAAACACCCTTAAAAGGTGATTCACTAGTCAGATTGTAACTTAACCTTTGACCAACATGTACCCAAGGTAGTAAGAAATTCCTTGTTATGTTACTAAAGACATAGCATCTAGGTACAGAGAGGTGGTCATACCACTGGAAATGGCCCTTATCAGACCCATCATAGTGTACAATGCCCCCGTTGTTATGTACCTGGCCAGACACGTGCAGCAACTATAATTATCACAAAGGTTCCTTATTAAAAATAAATACAGGTAATAAACAAAATGTCCTAAGGAGATCACCTCAAATCCTTGCCTGTTTACTCAGTGTCATACAGAATTCTGAGAGGTGATCTTTGCCTGGTAGACAAGTAATCCTTGGACCCTGTTTTGATGAACCTTTTGCACATCTGCAAAACAAACCACATCAGATTAAAAGACCTAAATTCTGCTTGTGACATAAATAGGACATGTAAGAGATAAAGATATGTTTCTCAGACAACTCCCATTCTCTGGAACAGGCTTTCCATCAATATGAAGCAGAGTTGCTCCCTATCCCTATTTAAGTGCAACTTGGACCAATAGACGGGTATCAGAAATTCACCCCTGGTCTGGTGCCTGTCTCTGATAGACAGGCACAGTCAGTAAATCACCCCCTCTATAAATCAGATTTGTGAGTCACATTTGGGTTGCAAGGCTAGGCTTACAAAGGTCCTAGTGGTTGTTAGCCATGTACAGACCTATGAACCTATGGTAGTAAACCATGTGATATGCTTTCCTCTACATTATCATGCAGTTTGAAAGCAAAGCCGATGCAGCTGGTAATGCATCACCTGGTCCTTTTTGTTTCACATTTTTTGAATACCATTAAATTCCTTAGCAAATGCAGAGCAGGACATATAATTTCATCTTTCATTTGAATGAGATAAAGCTACAATCCTCAAACTCTCTCATTGTAGCTCAATTTATAGGAAAACTAGAAATTGTGGATACAGAAATTTGTCTTATTCCTTACTGTGAATGTTAAAGTATGAAAAACTTAAGAGAACACTTTTTGCTGTGAATTTCCCCATCCAGTAGAGCATGAGTCCTTTAAAGTTTAAAATATATCTGAGTTTGTTTCAAGAGGGGCAGAAAGAAAGAGTGGCAGTGGTGAGGCAGAAGAGGTTAGAAAACAAATCTGCCACATGTTCACCATTTGTTCTTTGTGAGAACAAAAGGTCCAACAGAAAATATTGTTGCTGATGTTGCCAAATTAAACAAGAGAGCAAGAGATGGTGAGTTTGAAAAATTGCATAATTAGTTAGTATAAGAAAGAATTATGTAGTACACACACCAAATCTGATGCTGCAAAAGGCAATGCTGAAAAATGTGACCAATGGTTGTAGAGTAAGTGTAAGTATTTGATTCTAATGAGCTAACAACAATTTACAGCTGCATGTGGGAATGGAAACAAAAACAAAAACAAAACAAAGAAAAAATTGCTTAAATGATTTTTGAGATTCATAAAAGACATGAGAATTGTAACAAAACTCTTGTTCATACAGTCTACATGAGGTGTGGTTACAAGCATAATAAGAATATAAATGGCCTAAATTTAATCGGCTACTCCAAACTTCTGGCAAAGAAAAGTATTAACTAAAATGCATAAAATGTGAGACATGAACATGCATTTGAAAAGAGAGTAAGTGGCAGAACAAAGTCATGAAAATTACAAATTTCTGAGCAAAATATGTGTTGAATGAACATACTGTGCAAGAAAGTGAACCGGAACAAGGTGATCAGTCAGGTATGGACAGAGAATATCAAAAAATGTGGTGTTTAGAACAGGTGAGTATAGAGCAAGATGCAATGTTTGCTCTAATATTTAAACTACTGAAATGGGAAGAATAAATTAAAGCCTTATATGTGCAAGTAATTACATATTCAGGTCAACAATGAGCTAGAACTTGTTTATTTGCATATAGAATAAGGAACAATATTCATTTTTATGAAAATGGCATAGTCGCTCCTTCTGTATTGGGTCACTAGACTTGTCAGATGCTTATTATTTTGAAAAGAATTCAGGGTGTACATATAAAGAGTAATAATTCATTTCATAAGCATGAAAACACATTTACTTGTCTGGGCTGTTTGCCTGTTTAATATACTTAAATCCAGGAATTTTACCAGTAGTACAGGCTACAAGGAGAATTCTAGTACCCTTACACAGTAGAAATAGGTTCATAGATTAGTACTAGGCTAACTGCCCTCATGGCCCATTTTAAGCCTAGCCACTTGCCTCATGTCAGAATCAAACCCTGCACCTTGTGTTTCTAAGGTAAGCACCTTAACCATTATGCCAACCTCCCACCCCAGAAATGAAAGGGAGCACAGCAGAAAGGATAGCACAAAAGTATGATTAAGAAGCAGACAGAGACTCCGAACTGGATGAACAGTTTGGTTAACTGTCGTAAAGCCTCACAAAAGTTGCATATGCCTACAGCCACAATATCTAAATGAATCCTCAAAGATGGATTATCATCTGCTGCATACAGCACTAATAGCTCCTACTAAGCCAAATGTAAAGTATTATCTGTACTTGATGCAAATGAGAATTGGTGAAGAATTATGCAAGATGAACAAAATTCCAAAACATCTACATTAATAAGCTTATAAAAAGATAAATTCCTCACACTTCCAGTCTGTATTTTATCAGCTTTTGAAATGCTAGAGAGAGAGAGGTTACAATGACAATTGAGAGGTCTGAATGTGTTAATATTGCTTGGTAATACTCTGGGTATGGCATGCAGTCAGAGAAGGCAACCATGACAAAACCACCACAAGCCATTACCCCTGCAAGTTGTCAACTGTCCAATTCCATTTCCCTAACTGTATTTGCTAACAATATGATGGAGCTGTGAGACTAAAGCCTGAGTAGTGTTTTCGCTGTTAGGGTCTCTCATTAACTTATAGCTTATAAATGCCCCAGGGCAGATAGCCTAGTATGAACCTATGAACACAGGGTGGTGCAACTGTAGAGTGAGTAAAGTCACCCAATCATAAAAGACAACTTACCCCTCATTAGAAAAATAACATAGTTGTCTTTAGGAAAGAATCTGCTCTTTTTTTTTTTTTTAATTTTTTTTTTTTGTGATCAGGCAGTTTACCTTTGGGGGATTTTCTTTGATTTTTCACAGTAAATCCTATCAGGGGTGATTTTCACAAACTCAAAATTAGAATTACAGATATGACATGCATGGGCTATGCTTTAAATTCAAAAGACTCTAAAACAAATGATAGGAAAGTCAGATCTGTGATACAAATGTCGCTAGCAAAAGATAAACAGGAACTTGTGACATTTCTTGGTACAATACTGTCAAAGTTGATTTTAAACCAGAAATTGGCATTCATTATAAAGATTATACATAAATACAATGTGACAAGGTAGCAGATTGCAAAACACGAAATAGTTTAAACTTATCAGTTTGTGTCAAAATTGCCCACAATGAAGAATTCTGATGTGAATAGTCCAGAAGCATTTAAAACAGATGTAAGCCAGAAGGGAAACTGTGCAATTATCTTACAAGAATATAAATCATTTGCCCATGGATCGACAGCCATTGCTGTCCATGTCACATTGCATCTCCCAGGCCCTAGCTTGTAAATGTTTAGTCTCTCAAGCCCCTGCTTACACTTGTCACAGGTATCAGAATTTGTCAGAAATGTGGGATGCATGGCTAGGCTTAAAAAGGCCCTTGTGGTTGTTAGCCTAGTAAACACCTATGAACCTATATATGCTCAGATAGAAAAAAAAAGCTGCTAGCCCTAGTATTATTGTAAAAAAGTTTTACAAAAGTATTTTTGAGAGAGCAGTTAAAGTAAAATGTGATCCTAAGCCATTAAAGAATATACAGAAGAAGTATTTGCATAAGAAGTCACTGCCATTGCAAAGAATGTTGTGTTAAATATGGATTTGAGAGTGAGTTTTACACCAAGAAAAAGTGGTGCAAACAGCATAACTGCCTGGGCAGCAAGATGCTCGACTTGGAAATGAACAAGATGTTAATTCTACATCACCAACGAGAAAAGAGTCTTAGGTGGTCAGTGAAAGAGTCTGATACCACCCTAGAGGAGTGAATGTTGACATGGACAGAAGAGATAGTCCAATTCAGAGTATTTTCTTTACTTGAGATTTTACTGGCTCTTGTGGTAGTTTATGTAAGTTGTACAAGGCCTCATATCTGCACTAGGGAACATAAGGACCAGTCTACTGCTGGTTTCTCATTATTTCAAACTTTAATATTGAAAAAAGGTGCTTTCTGTTCTACCTTTACAGTATTCTGAGGAGATATCAAATGTCTCTGGTAAATAATCCTTTAAAAAGAGTTAACTTTAACAGCTATTAGCATTCCTTTCTGGTGAAAAATAGCCAGAAGCTGGAGGAGGGACAGTTAGCAGGTCAAGTTGGAATGTAGAACTGCCACATTCCACTTCCTCTGTGAATTCTACTATACCTGTATGAATAGCAGCTTCAATGAGGTGGTAAGAGAATTTTACTATATTTATATGTGGATTAACCCTTGTTTCCATGATGGCTGTACATGTCTGGCTTATAAGTGTGAGCCACGCTTATCTTGGTATATCTTGGAGTAGCTCATGGATTGGTTTAGGACCTTTACTACTTACAATGAATAATAACAGCAAGCCAACATCCTGCCATTCTGCCTGTACTGTGAAAATAACAATGCCACAACACTTTTCTCAACCCCAGAATCACAAATGCAGACTAATGACTTAAGCCAGAATGCCTTTAATGCCACATGAAACTTGAGTGAAAACACTGCATTCAAACTCAACTTTAAAAAAAAAAGTTATGCATGTCCCACTGACTGGTCCAATAACACTCAACATTAAAGAAAAGGACCCAAAAACATAAAAACAGTAACCATCTTCAAATTGCCTGGTGTCGCATTAAACTACTACAGTCCCCCATCAGTGTAACTACAAACTGAATTGTCTGTGTTGAGCCTGTCTTTTCTAACTTCCAACCTGTTTTTCTGTTCTGTTCTCACCAGCTTACTCCTCCTGAAAAATGTAAGACCTATCATTATACCTTCCTAGGTTCCTCCTATCAGACATCCAGAAGTTGCTATTGCTTAAGCCTTAAGTCCAACAACTGCCTTGAATTTGAAAATAACATGGCCACCTCAACCTTAAAACTAGCCCAAACTACACCGTATCATCCAGACACCCCCTACCCTTCAAACCTTACTACAATGGTATATTCCAAGTCATTCCTGCAGTCCATAATCCAGCTATTGACTGGCATGAGGACTCTCATTTCTCAGTTACAGCTTCCAAATCTTGAAACTGATTACCCCTCCTACACAAGAGAAATGAACCTAAAATCTTTCAAGACTGCCCTAACTATGCAGCTCTCTGTGTATGCAACTGTGCTACACAGTGAAATTCAATTCTACTTACAAAGCATGTGTTTGTATCTAATGTACTTATTTGCTTCGTTTGCTTTTATTACTGTGTACGTTTTCTTTCCATATGAGTTGCAGTCCAGATATAACCATTTGACCAAGCTTACTGAAAAAACACAGTTTAATTATAAATACAAGGTGGCGCAGTGGTTAGCGCCTCACAGCAAGAGGTTCTCCTGTTCAATTCTCAGCTGGGGTGCCTTCTGTATGGAGTCTGCATGTCCTCTCTGCATTCGTGTGGATTTCCTGTAGGTACTCTGGTTTCCTCCCACGTTTCAATGGCATGTGGCCGGAGCATTTCTCCCCAGGCCTCCACTGAAAATGGGCTCCGTCCCAGTCAGTCTTTCCCAATAAATAAAAATTAAATAAATAAAGTAAAATAAAGTTACTGCACACCTACTAATCTTGTTGCATTTTTTAGGGAAATGATTCTCCACCTCTGATTTTTCTTTCTATGTTTTTGTCTTTTGCAATCCAAGTGCAATACCGTATTTCTATGGAGTTTTTCCTCTCAAAGTATCTTATGAAAATGGTTCCCACCCAGTTGAACAATCTCAATCACCAAGCAATAAAAAATAATTTAAATAAATAAATATCAAAGACACTAATATGTATAAGTTTGAGGCTGCCTGAGCTCCTCTCATGATTTCTGGGAGGAGAAAGTACATTATTTGCATGAAACTGTACCCCAGACAACTTGTACCTGCTGTAATACATAATAAGGTAGATATTCTCAAATAGCAGCCCAGGTAGAATACAAACACCAGTATGCAGTCAGGGTTTTTTAAGCCTATTGTGTATAAAAATTGACACTGTGCAGCCCAAATTACATACCATGATATTTAGACAGCTGATTGCCCGATTCTAAAGTGCACATAAAAAAGGGCTACATTCCTTTCACTGATGTTGTTTGTCTTTTCAGCTTTTCCTGGTTAGGGGTCACCACAGCGGAACTCCGGTCCGCTAATGATTGGCAGTAGATTTTTTATGGTGCCAAGTTGCCAGCCCGACACCCAACCTTCAACGAAGGCACGCCCATTCACACATGTCTTTCGAACGCCACTCGATGCGGGGAGGACATGCAGACTCCACACAGAAGGCACTCCAGCCAAGAATCGAACAGGAGAACCTCTTGCTGTGAGACAGCAACGCTACTGCTGCACCACCGCAGCTTACATTCCTTTCACTGATATTTATCAAAATATCTCCTGCCATTCCAGGCCAGTTTGAATGCCCTACCATCCCTAAAGTTTTCTATTTTAAGTTACATTCATACCTGTTTGCTTACTCTACATTATACAACTGAAAGCCATTTATATTCAAAAGTGTACATGCTGAATGGACAAAGTGATCAGAGTGCACACTGTAAATATACCATCAACCACAGGAACGAGTTTAGGTGGCTGCAGCTGTTAAAAACAGTTAAAGCTGCCATTTGCTCTGCTATGCAAAGTACAGAAAAAAAAATCAAATTGTTTGAAGGGTGGAAGACAAACCTCCAACAACCTCAAAGATAAATAACAATGACGACAACGACAAGTTACTGGTTATCACTGCATTGGTGTGAGAATTTAATGTCGTGGTGAGTTTCACTTCAATGGATTGTTTTGTGCAAGTTAGCAGTGTACTTTTCAAGGGGGATTTCCCCTTTCCTTTCTTGTGGTACAACTGTGGAGTTGGTATATATCATTTCAGGAGCCATGAGTGCTTGCCCTCAGCAAAAAAAAAAAAAAATAATGCTTTTATTTGGGTTTTTTTTATTTTTTTTTTAGGATTTCAGCTCACTGTTGTCAGTATTTAGCTTTTAATAAATGGTGACCCCCCAAAAAAATGAATGCTCATAGGTAAACCAATTATAATAATAATATCAAGAAATATATTAAAAAACATTAACTTACTGCCAGGCTGTCATACAAAAATAGGAGGCATGCATACCTTTTAATCCAAATTAAAAAAAAAAAGTGTCAGAAATTGCAATCCACCTTGGGTACTATGCAAGAGTTCGTGTGCACACGTCCAGTGCATGTGCAGTATATGAGGTAGCCATCCCTTAGTCAAGGATGATTATGGAAAACCATTATAGTATGAAGTTCTTCTGAGATAAAATACCATTATTTAAAAAGTTAAGTGACTTATTTTTCAGCATTATATAAAAGCAATAATCAATGACTAGGTGTGCGCAATGATGGTTTGCCCACACCTGGCTTACTAATTTTATAATTCTGGCTTTGGCCAGTAATCAATTCTCCCCAGAAGTGGATAAACCTAGCATTGCCTATACCCACTTACTGATTCTTATTAAATTATATTAGCCTCCTTTTGCAGCTGTACTAGCCCTGCTTACTTTCCCAAATTTTAATTGTACTATAAATTAAAGATTGACAAATCTGTCAAGGAATATAAAAAATGAAAACTGAAGCTACTGAAAAGTTTTGGAGCCATTCACGGTACCAATGTCATACCTTCTTCTAGGCCACAGACCACAGTTGATTTCTACATTGATGGTTTCCTTCCTGTTGGTAAGATTTGGCTATGCATGCTCCATGTTTTCTTCTACTCTCTTTCTGTACTTAGAAAACATCTGCTTGCAATTTGTTTTATGTAGGCATTAGTTTTTTTTCCAGTTATTCCCATTTAGTTTGCCTCGATCAACTTTATATTGTACCCCTTTCATTTTAAAAACACTATATTTTTCTGTATAGGTACTCCAACTACAAAACAGCTTAAACAAGACAACATGCATCTCCTACTTAAAAACAAACACTTTCCTTTATATACCAAAATAAAGGATTTTTCAGCTTTGGAGTGAGAAAACTTAAAGAAATTCAAAGGGTAAGTAAACAGATGTGGAGAAACTTATGTTCTGTTCAGCATGTGTGCGGAAAATAATTGACAGCAGGCCAAAAACTTAAGACATGACTCATACCTCTCAACTACACAGATATTTGCAGAATTCTCAAAATTGTGGCTTATTGGCAAATCATTGCCAAAACATTGAAGGTTGAAGTCAGAAAAATTATGACAGAAATTTGAGTTTCAGACTTCATACCCTTCAGAAAATGCAGGCTAATGCAAAACCTGTTATTCTATCAACTTTCTAAGTTTGTAAGAGCAATATTTAAAATGTCTCTCTATTTTTGGGCCTTTGTCCCCCCGTTATTTATGACTCTGTCCAGATTTCTTGCTCTTAGAATTTGAGAGGTATGGGCACGATCACTTTGCCTACATTTATATCCTTATGCTGTATGCTGTTCTGGGAAGTTCTCTAACTTAACAGTTATTCAAATGCTCCTAACACCAGAAAGTAAAGTTCAACGTAAACAATCCACTGAGTAGTTACCCTCAAAGATACGAGCTGGGAACATAAAACATCAGATGACAAATATTGCTGTTTTAAGTCAGTTTGTGTGTGTGTGTGTGTGTGTGTGTGTGTGTGTGCGCACGAGCACACACAACCACACATAGACACGTGCACACACAGATAGATATGGTGTAAGGGGATTTGGAATGAGGAAGCAGGGAGTCTGTTTTGTTTTATACTGCAGAATGTTGTCAATAGGATATGCATTTTTAGGACGAGTTGTATTCGGGCATCTTCAATCAAATTTTGTGTGACACTGAAGGCATTCCAGACTACGTAATTTTTCCTTTGTGCAATATTTGCACTGTCTCCACAGCTGTACTACAGAGATAATATAGTTAAGAGAGGGTAGTGTACAGCTGCAGTAAGGAGATTGCTGTCCTGAAAAAAAAAATTTTGTTTTCAGCTGTCCTTTGCTTTATCTTTTAATAGAGTTGATATTATGAATCTGATGTTGGCTGATGCAATGATTTTAGCTTGTTTAATCACAGATCCATATGAATTAAGACAGCCATGCTTGTTATTTCTTAAAACATCACTTAAATGCAGTCAAGGCGGTGCATACTTGTAAAAGTTGTACCAACACTATTTCATTCAGAAACACCTATGCATTTTCACAACAGGCTTATTGTTCCAAAGTGAAATCTGGTGTCAGTACTTACTCTGCTGTGGTGAATGCAGTCTCAAAGTTCTGCTTGGGGTTACTCGGACTAAGTGCATCATAGTCAAATTCTTCTGGGAAGAAAGAGTGGACAAGAGCACAGAATGCCATTCCATCACTCCAACTAGATGAGAAATTCTGAATGTCTATTTTCTGTTAAAAGATAAATAGTATGATGCTTTAGCTACAGTGTGTTACATTAATACAGTTTCAAATTTCTACAAAATGTCACAAACATTTACATTAAAAAGGTATATTACATTGTGATCTACAATACAAAGTAAAGACCTGCTTCCCAAGATGTCAAATAAACACAAATGGTTAAACCCATCTTTTGCTGCAGAGTATCATGAAATAATTTTAAAAATACATAAATCCTCCTTTGTTATTATGAAAAAATCAAAATACGCAACTGACACCAGCTCAAGGAACCTGAGGAGGTAATTTTAATTAATACAGCCTATACAGGGATTGGCATCAAAAACAGGGTTGGATGGGTAACCTGTCTAGAACCAGGTCTTTGCTGAACTCTTTCTGAATGACAGGATAACTTCCTGTTCTCTGATCACTTCAAAAGATAAACAGGGTACCGGAAAATGAAGGAATTAATGATTTTGTAATGCAGTTGCATCTCTATAAAATATCAAGCAATATAAATTTAGAATACACCAATGAAGTAAGTTTAGATACCAATGAAACATTAGAACGAAGTCAGTGAAGATTTAAAGATGATGAAAGAAAGCAACTGAAGCTTCACCCTGACAGAACTTACAAAAGAATTTCATGCAGGGGGTGGCAAGCACCCACATCTCATTACTTACATAATGCAAACTCCATGCTTGCAAAAACATGGGGAGAAAGGCCCCCACAAAAGAGTTACTGCCAGCACACTAATATGAAATCATTGCAGTGTGCAGATTCTGTGAAAATGGTAGGGTAGTTAACTGGCAAGTTTAATCTCCTCCATTTAATACTCAACCAAGAGTGTATGTATCATTCATACAGAATAAGAGCTATGTAGATAATAGTGGGTGATGCATGCAGCCATCCATGTGATGGGTTTCAAGCATGGCCTTCTTACATAACACGTTATAATCTGACTGCATCTTTCAAACTGGCAAAGGTAATGACAGGCTACTCTAACAAGACCCCAAAGGATTCATATACAGCAAAATCCTTGTACATGTCAGGACTAAACTGTTTTTCTCTCAACATGATACGAAAAATGACAATTTGCTTGCAGTCAGCACACTTCAAAACCACTAGCAGATATCGAATCCTGGCTACAATGAGAATAATCCAACGCACATCTAGCACTGCATTTTTATGCTTCCTTTGGCACCGATTACTGGTTGATGCAATACTAAATATTTTCCTTAAGTATGTTTTCTGTTCCAGAATGCATATAACGTACAGTGTTCCATGGACAGGAAAAATAAATGTGATTTTAAATGGAAAAAAAAAGTAAAACAATCAGGAATTCTGATATTACTCAATAGGAATTTTTCAAGCTTTTAAAACATTATGATGTAGTAATACAAATAACAAAGTAATGTATTGGGGGAGGGGATACCCCTCTGTATTTGACATTGATGTGTACAGCACGTATGAATATACAAGAATACAACAACTTTTCAGAGCATTAATGATGCTGATCAATGCAGATCAGTATGAAATTATGCCCCAATACCCCCCCATCCCAAACACTAGCATACAAGTTATAGGACAGATAAAAGCAAAGATACCATTTTCAAAGCCCACAAGAAGCAATACTCCAGATGGCCTGACCTCGAAAAATAAAGAGCACCAAGTCCGACAGGATGCTCCATGCAAGGATGACATTCTGTTTGAATGAGTACACACAACCTGGCTCTTGTTACAGTGCCTGCTCCACTGATATGTAAACCCCCACAAATTTACATTGTGGACACAGTTCAGACATGTGGACCTTGATTCTCCACAAGGGCTGGGCCAAGTAAGCAGAATATTAAGAATGTCTAAAAAAAGACTAAGGAACAAAAAAGGACATTCTATTTATTTTATATTTTGCATCTGGTAAACCCACTTGACAAAAGTACACTTTTTTAAGAACAAATTTTACTTGCTCAAAGTTCCACAATATGCTGCAAGTAGTGAGAGAATCAAAGTTTGAATAACAGACTAAAGGCCATTAGTATTTCACAGTCTGGAATTACCACGTTTGCTACCAAGAACAACAATGATGAGGAACAACGGCCAGTGAGGTGAAGGAAGGAGTGTCGATAGCTACAGAAATGTAACTGAAAACACAACAGTGATGATACTAAGTGGGGAACTGATGTGTCTCAGGAAAAATATACACTTAGGAAAATAGCCAACATGTTTTTGCCATCTGGGTGGATTGCTACTATGCAATTAATTATCTTAGTCTCTATTTATTCTTAGAAAATGACCAGAGTAGAACTCCAAACCACATTGGACAAACTGAGGGAATAATATGTCTGTTATTTTTGCATAAAACCCTCTAAGAAAGAAGATCCTTCCGGAAAGAAACATTACATATGATATCACTGGGCCATTAATGAAGAATCTACAAATAAACTCCCAGCAATCTGAAAAGCCATTTAGCATAGAAAAACTACCAAACACAGCCCCCCCCCCCCCAAAAAAAAAAACAGTAAACTTATAAAACAGCAAGTAGTAGAAATGCAACCCCAACTCAAATACATTATTAAATAAAAAATTAAAACCAGTAGAAATTAGGAGTGTGATACAAATTAAACATATTGTACGATAAAAAATGGGTTAATCAGAATGTTGTTTTTAATCCTTTGGGTGCCCTTTTCTTTTCATGATCAGCTAATGCACTTAAATTTGAGGTTTAAGTGCCTTTACAATTTTGTTTTGATAGACATTCAGTACTCAAAAATGATAACACTGCATAAACAGAAGTTCATATTAAAATAGTAATACAATATAAATAGTACTATACAAATCCAATTTAAAAAGGCAACAAGCATACCATCAAACTAAATAAGAGAAAAATGATAAAGGGGCACAGAGACATTATATTTTGTTCCATGATGCGGACAACAAACTAATTGCATAAATGTTTGTAAAATACTATGCTACCTATATTCAAGTAACCCCATAAGATGTCAGATTTCTGTTTACTGACTAGTTAAAACACCTGCATATACTGGTCTGCGTTACAGCACATTTTAAAAATGAGGGAAGATTTTTAGAAATTGAACATGCAAAGCAGATTTTTCTGCCTTATTGTTAAGTATAAATAAATACTGTTCTCACATTTAAAACAGGAAAGAAGCAACATACACCAAAAAGTAAGGAAGGAAACAAACCAATAACAAAAATAATAAAAACAATCTTTATCTTTTTCTGCACGTAATCAGAAATAGCATAAGGAAGTATCAAAGTCTAGCAGTAGCACAAAGTGCTGCTAATCATCTTCATTCCATAATCTATGGTTTAAATACCCCATCCTCCATTTTTGAGATTCTGAACAAGCCACATAAGCTAACAGTGCTCATCCCCTGAAAAGAGACTTTTACTTAGTCATTTTACCTAGTTCACAAAGAAATAAATACCAAATTGACAAACACAGACCATAAAATTATATTAATGCAACAATTAATATATCACACTGTTTTTTTTTAAATATACTAACTTATCTTTCATTATTCCTAGTGTCTGATATACGTCAGGTAGTTGGTACACCTTTAATTACATTGTATTTTAAAAATTGTATAATCCTTGCATATTATCAAAAAAAAAAATCACACACACAAGGAAATAACAAACAACATAATAAATACAGATGACAAGACCATTTTCTAAGTGCAATAATTCCTTCTGGGTTTGGGCATTATAAATAAATAATGGACCTTCCAGTAGCAGAGGGGTCCACCGGCACTCCTGAGCAGTGTGTTATTTTGTTACTTGACCACCCTCTCTGTAATTATTGTTTACATTTATCAGTACTAGTTTAGTTCTCCTTTCTTCATTCATGAATGGTTCTGTGGTATGCTGTGCAAATGGTAAGTTCATTATACTCAGCACAGCTTTTAGATTCAGTGTCTATCATAAGCCAGCTATTATACTTTTAATAGAACTATAACAGCAGAGGACATGCTTCTTTTCCTAGCTTTAGTCTTATCTCTTCCACAGCTGAGAACTTCTAAAATCCCTGCCGATTTCATGTTGATTATAATGTCCAACTACAAGATGCTGAAGCACAATTTATCAAATTCTGATTTACAAATGTTCTATTACTGAGAATCAGTCTCTGAAATTACTAACAAGCAGAAGGGTAAATATGGCTCCCTTACTTTACATCACCAGCTGCGAGATCATAGGCAATATAATGCTACCCTGCCCCTGGTCAGACCTCTGTACGAGTCTATATTAGTTCATCAAAAGACATCTCAATTGAACACCTCTCCATAGACACCAAACCATTGAAATTCACTTCCACGATTTGCAGAATTTTACCCAAGACAATGAAGCAATTGTCCCGTAGCACAATGCACTTAAACCCACCCAAGTGGGGGCTTCACCCCCACACACCCCCTAACGATATATACCAACTCCGAGATCGCACTACATTGGGGAAAAGGGCCAAGTTGTGGAGTTGGCTAACTACTTCTTTACCCTGGCAAAAATTCTGCAAATCACGGAAGTGAATTTCAACAGTTCGGTGTCGATGGAGATGTCTTTCAATGAAGTAATATAGACCCTTTCTGTACTGTAAAAGGCAAAATTTTGTAACATTTGATGTGGTGCATTTGGTCAAACATTGCCCGACACAAAAGCTACTTCAATCAACTTTATGGCAAACACTGATACTTCTCTCCTCTTCCTGCATACACAGATCTGGTTTTCTGTCTTGTTCTAAAGATGACCATGCCCACTCTATCACTTAATTATCTGAACAAGGCATTTCCAGTCACACAGATCATACTCATTAAGAAAGCTGGCTGTCTTTTCAAGGAAATATGGGGTATAGTGAAAGATATTTAGCGTATCAAAGGACATACAGAAGCATTTCAACTTGACACTCAGATTCAACAACAATCTTCCATACTGAACAAAACTGCTGCAAATTATATCACAAGTAAGATGAAAGGCAAAATTCAGAACTATCTTATATTATCTCTGCCAGCTAGAAAAAAATGCACAAATCTTCATTCTATTACCACTGCTCGTAAAATGCAGAAACTTCTGTAAGTCAGAAATGCGGCACACAACTTCCTCAAGGCATGTCTCTGCTGTCTGCTTACTCAGCTGTTACTATACTGCTCAGTTACTCTTTTACTGGTAATGAATGCTGTATGCTATCCGTGGCCAAGTGGGGGGTGCAGAGTTCAAAAGAGAAGAGAAGTTGTGTGGGTGGATATTTCAAGATTCAAAACAGAACTGAAGTAAGTAATATTTTATATAAAGGATAGTAAGAGTCTGGAATGGATCTGCTCATTATAGGCAGAGTGCAAGCTGAAAGAGAGATTCAGAGATGTTTTAGATGGAACAAAATGTAGCAGATCCCAGATATGCAGAAACTGCCCGCAATGCCCCATACAACTCAGTGGAACAGGATTTTTTTCACTCAGCATCCTCTTATGGTTGCATGTGCATTTACATGTTGGGATATATTCCTGTGCTGAAAGTGTACTGCTACACTGGTTTATTAACTACTCAGGTGCATAAAGTTTACGTAATCAGGTCTGAATGAATATGGAAAACAGCATTTAGCATTATCAAATATAGGTAAGTAAATATTTAATTTTGTACATCATCTCCCAGACTAACTTCCAAAGTGGCAAGAAGTGCATTTCTGAAGGACTTGGGGAGGAGTTATCTGATGCTGCTTAGATACAAAAAACATAAATCACTGTGTCAATCTCTCTAACAAATGTTCCAGCTGGCAAATGCATTACTTACCTGTAAATACTGCAAGTAAACATATGCCTTGTAGAGCACTGGAGCACTTCTATCTTCTGCTTGCTAACCTTAAGTGGCAAGTAAATGAGAAGACAAACCATAGTCTGGGGCACAACTCTTGTTTATTTTTTCAGGATTTCAGTCTATTAATAGGGGTTGTAGAGCTGTCTAACTATATCATTTGTTTATTGGAGTAGTAAGCCCTTTAACTATAAAGAAATATCCTCCTTCAGACATTTGTTTTTTCATTTGTAGTTGACAGACAGAAGCAGTGATGGTCTGTCTGCAGCATGATCAGTTCAACAGGTTCTAGATAATCAGAGTGGCTAGTGATTTGTGCAACTCAAACTCACTACGTTCTAATGCACGATTACTGACAATTGCATGCAGTTCACAAACAGAAGCACCAAAGAATAAACACATGTAAAAATGCAACAAAAATAAAACATGAATGGGCATCATAATAATCTACTATGATGTACAAATGACTCACTCCCGTTGGCAATCAGGTAAATGAACAAAAGAGATTTTTTTAAGTCATGGTTTTCATGTTTTGAAAAAAAAAAAAAAAAAAAGTCGTCATCTATATCCAGATAAAACAAAAAGGATTACCACCACAAAACTGAAGGCAATGAGCATAGTGCCTACATTGATGATGCTTGAAGCACTGGTATTCATAAAAGAGCAATATCTAGTTAATATGGCAGTAATAGGAATACAGAATACAGACAAGGACTGAGATGCAAAAATATGTAGAGCACAGAACACAGCATTTATAATAGAGACAGTGTGAAGTAAATAGGAAAATGCTGTAGCCCTCTTTATAAGAAAGGGGATCAGATCAACACAGCAAATTAACTTGTTTCATGGTGCAGATGGCCAGAACCTTGAGTACACCCTAGCTGATCCAGGTTTGATTAGTAAGCCCAGGTACTAGAGGAAAAAGCCAGGGAGGAATGAACTGTAGTGGTCAACACTGTTTAAATTATCTTGAAGGGAACAGAAATGACCACAGGATTCCAGTACCATTAAAAGGACAGACAGGCATTGCTTATTCAGTGGACCACCATAAGCAGAACATAGTCTGCCAAGCAGTATGTACTTCCACCATGATAAGGAAATTGGAGCAGCACAGACAGCATTGAAAAGGAGATGGGTTACAGAAAGATTATAAAATAAATGCCGAGAATGATGCCACACAGGAGTCCATGAATAGTCCTCCTAACCTGGAGGAAATTAAGTCCCCTCTTGGGTTGTTCCCCTCCCTCACCCTTTGTGGGACTTCTCCAGTCCACATGGGCAAGGATGGCCCTAGAATGAAAAGCAGATTGTCACAGCACCACAGAAAGACCAGCACAGGAGGAAAAGTTATTAATCCCACTGCATACACACTGGTAAGACCCAGTTTAAAGTATTATGTGACTTCTGGAGGCTACATCACTTCAACAACAGAGTTTATAGAAGTAAAGTCAAAGTAGAGCAACAAAATGGCACAATATCTGCACCACTGACCGTAAAAAAAAAAAAGGTAAAGCCTAACAAGTACAGTTTTGAAAGAAGACAAGAACATATATATATATATATATATATATATATATATATATATATATATATATATATATATATATATATACACACACACACACACACACACACACACAAGTGAGATCCCAAGTTTCATAAAGTAAAAAGAATACACAATCTGTGCATACTGTTCAAGGGATACATGAGAAAATATTTAATAGAAAGGTGTTGTGATTTTTTTTCTTAGGCGATTTTTTTTGCCCTGTGCCTGCCAACCAATTCTCCCTCCAATCAAGCAATCCCATTTGTTTTCCAACTCGGAAATTCCACCTATACATGGAACAAAAGCTGTTTGGAGGGGAAGTTGTTATCCAGGTAGCCATGAGGGTGCTTTAGTGCCTCTGCTTATGTCATATCCATTAGCATCAACTGAAGTGGTAACCTCCCACCATGGCCAGATGTATCACACATTTATTCCCCAGACTGGGGCCCAAAGGATAATATGCATTTCATCTGGCCATGACCAAGGGCAGTCCATTCCTCTTGACGCATCTCCCAAACCAGGGCACCAAAGAGAGACCTGCCCTTCCATCCTCAACAAGCAGGCAGGCTGCCCCTCTATTCAGGGGCTGCCATCCTTACGGCATAGGCAGTGAAAGCATTTTTCCTCTGTCCTAATCTTACCTTCACCCGTCCCCTGATAGTAATGTAGGCAGTGTCCCACAGCAGGGAATCCTTCACCATCCCCCTTGGTGTTTTGTGTGTGTGTGCGCGCGCTCTCACACACAACACACTCACTCACACACCTGACAGCTATGGTCACAAACCTAGGATCCTAAGCCTATGTTCTTCCAGTCGGCAGCTTTCATGCAAATCTTGACTTGCACTGGAGCATAGCTGGACCAAGAACCACCGTTCCCACCCCCTGGAATTGACAAAGCCAATCGTACTACCTGTCTCCTTCACAGCCCAAGCTATTACGTAAATTCAGGTCACCTGGGTACCACATGTACCTTTAATCCTTCTATGTCACACAACCAGGAAAGGGTGGCAATTGACTGGAACAGCAGAAATGAACGTTTTCAGTATAGCTAAAATAGTAATGAAAATCAAGAATGCACAGGCCAAGTATAACGCAATGCGTGTGAGGAGAAAAAACAAACAAACCGTTAGTCAAGTAAATCTGAGCAAATACAGAAACAGACTGTGTGGGCTGAGTAGATGGAGTCCTGTGGGACAGCAGAAATGAAATGAGCATGTCTGAAAGGATGACTGGAAGAGGTGTTACACACACACACACACACACACACGCACGCACACACACACGCACACGCACACACACACGCACACACACACACACGCACACACATACACACAAACATGCACACACGCACACACATACACACAAACATGCACACACACACACACAACATGCACACATACACACACAAACATGCACACATACACACATGCACACACACACACACACACACACACACAAACATGCACACACACACACAAACATGCACACACACACACACACACACACACACACACACACACACACACACACACACACACACACACACACACACACACACACACATGTGCACACACACACTATCCATAAGGTACAAGTAGAAACACAGGAGACAAACAAAAACAATACCTGTGGCCCTACAAAAGATCTGCACTTAGTTACAGACAAAGTAAGAATTACTGAGATGAGATTAAGGAGTACAGAAACTGAACAATGGCACACTAATCCTTCGCTAGTAAAACATTCATGACCTAGTCTCAGTAATGTGTGTTCAGAATCCTGACTGGAATGGATGATGGACTTGATATTCCTGCAAAACTGAATGAAGCAGTAAATATGCAATATTGTCAGTGATTCTTCTAATAAAAGGAGATTAGAGAGGAAGCAGCAAGTTCTCAGACCCAATGGATGGATCAAGAGAACTTTTCAGGATGGGGGATGGGGTCAAATAGGCTCCATTATAAAAACAGAAAGACATAGTTACACTCATTTATGACTTGTGTCTATTAGTTCTATGCATCTTCCATGGTTTCTTAATTGCACTGTGTTCTTTTGTTTGTGATGCAAACGATTATGCTGCATCCCAATTAATCTTGTAATCACATTTCTGTTGCATTGTTTCACTTCTATTGTACTATATTTTTCAACTGCTCTCTGATCTCAGGTTGTGGCTGAGGAGGGTTAGCAGACCTTACCTCCTACCCTGTTAACGAGAAAATAAAGTAGAAACGATCTGCTAACTCATAGGATATAGCACATCAAGGCAAGCAAGACTTCAGCTTCTCAGACACAAATCATAGTCACATGTAGCAGGACCCATGCTTGAAATCAGACAGAAGAGTAAAACCTAATCTGAAACTTAAAACTCACAGCAAAACACAGCATATAGTACCTCTAAGGAGACAACAATTTCCCCTTGAACTTGTTTTGGAAGAAGAAATTGTCCTCATTGATGCCAAAAGTGATGCAAAGAAAGCTAACACACACATTCTTCAGATGTTGTTACTCCTTTGATAGAAAGATATGCAGGGTTAGTAGGAAAGTTGCAGCACGATTTCCCTAGACAGGCATGCTGCGTTCTTACAAGAAATCTTTGCTTCATAAGCAACACAAGTCTCACTCAAGACTTTGAGCTTGATTTGGAAAAGTTACCAGAAGGTGAATGCCTTGCAAAAACAGCCCTAGTATGGTGCCTTAGCTCAAAGATGTGCAGTACCTCAGTGGGCTGTCTCTGTGGCCATGCTAAATGCTAATGAGGCATTCCATGGAAATGGTCTATGCTAATGAGCTACGTGCCTTCTCCTGAAAAATGCCAGAAAATTATTCATCTGCTTAAGGAACGCAGACAAACTGTGTTAATGAACACAGCTAAAAGTTCATGTTCATCCATCATGGTAAAGGTAAGGGCTGGGGAGTTTAGCAGACAGGTAGACTTGATGGGGAGTGTGCATTTCTGTGTGTGTGTGTGTATATACGAATGAATAAGAGTATGTAGAGATACAAATGTAAGGTGAGTGTGTGCTTGGTTTGTGTATGTATGCATGAATGGATGAGTATGTCTGCGAGTGCGATCAGGTTGGAAAGCTGTGTATGTACATGTGGGGGGAGGGGCTGAGCCACCTCGACTTTTCTCCAGACAATCAAGTAAATCCTGGAATATTGGGGGGTGGACACTAGATATCAGGGAAATTCTTTACAGTCTGCCTTAAAGGCACATAAAATAGAAAGCATTTGAGGAGAATGAGAGTCATGGGTCAAGTAGAACACTAGGCACCATGTAAATTCTTCACATTGTGCCTTAAAAGGCAAGTAAAATAAAAAACAGTTGTGCAGCATGAAAGATGTGGGTTGGAGGACACTAGACACCAGGGATAACTCTTTACATCATGCCTTAAAGGTTTTAAAAAGATGTAATCCGTGTCCTTGACACTGTGTTAGTGTACCATCTGTAGATACCAGGGATACATGTACTACATCACTTAAGAATTAAATTGAGGGGAACTTCAAACCCCACACCCTTAAACTATCAATTAGCAGCCTTAGGCCACTATGCTAATTCAACAGTTAGTGTAGCAGTCTTGTATACTTTACAAGAAGTATGAAACCGTAACATATGGCATTATTCTCTGACTGCAATGGCCCCCAAGTTCCAAGGAAAAGGGCATGTATAAGAGGCAACAGCAGGAGCAACTTTAAATCATCATCAGCTGAGAGGGATAGGGATGTGTCTGTGTGGGAGAAGACCAAGTTAAAGCTTCGAGAAACATTACATGACACCCGTTAGAATTAATGTAGCAGTACTTGGACTCACTTAAAAAGTTAATAGAGCAACAGGTCTAGCATCACCTTGTACTTAACGAATGATAAGAAGAATGAAATGTCTGGCATTATTAAACGACTATGGATCTAGGATTTAAAATGGCAAGGACAAGACCTCCGGAACAGGTAAGGTGTGTATGTGTGCTCGAGCAAGCATTTGTGTGTGTGTGTGCATGCACACGTCTGTGAGAGAGATTGAATAATGGAGTGTCTGTGCCATCACAATGCATGGGACACAAGTATTAACTACCACAAGAACAGTACTGATTTGCACTTAGTAGTTACGGGCAATTGCAAGACATGCAAGTTACTTGATAATGAGGTTTTTCCTCACTGTAACCAACATGGCTCTGCGCCAGAAATTCCTGCATTCTGTAAACAGCGCCTTTTGGCCACAGCTCTTACTACCATCATTGGGGGGTTCTTTCTGAATTCTCGGGTATGTTTAGTATCACAGAGGCCAGGGCATTCAATTATGCTCAGGCCTCCACTTCAGTCTTTTCATCTCGCACAGAGATCATCGTCAAAGAAGGACTCAAATGGGATATGTATCTAAGATGTCGAACAGAACTGAACAAAAATATAATACTCATTTCTGAGTCTGACATGTATTTACATTGTTTTCATGATATTTCCATACTGCAAATAAAAGAAAACATGTCTCTAAATCACGGGAAAACAGAAAGAGGAAACTTTATATTTAAATAAGGAAAAAGCAAACCGGAAATAATTGTTTACATATACAAGTCCAAAGGAGATTCCCTTTAATTTGCTTGAGTGCCTTAGAAACTCAAGTTGTACAATGGGAATAACAGATTCACTTCCTTGAGGAAATGTAGATAAATTTTTCTCAAAATGCTGAAAAATCATGAAATACTATGACTGAAAAATCAACAGGATGGTGATATCACATAAACAGAAAAAAACATTAACATGATTAGCACACTGACACTGGTACTTGAGAAGCCAGAACTCCAAATACATAATGAAAAAAAATAAAAAACACCTTACTCCTGAAATAGTTGTTATGCAGTTTACAGAAAGCCCCAATGCTCAACTTGTTGATTGGTAAACAATTTAAAACAGGAGTATTGTGATGTAATTCACATAAATGGTAAACCACAAACATTCCTTTACCTTGTATCCTATGGTTTTGGAACGACACCATTCTAGAAGAATCTGCTTTATACCACTTGCACTCGGCACCCCAAAACTCTGTGATCGTTTGAGCTTTATCTTTGACTCTCCACGCCCTCTTTAAAAAAAAAGTCACATTATGCAGCACTACATGGTTTATCAATCAATCAAATCTTATATTATAATATAACAAATTATCAAGTATATGTTGAGTGACTTAGAGCAATAAATAGATTAATAAGGAGAAAATGTCTTTTCTTGTGCATTATTTATCTATCACTGTGTCTTGAACATATGAAAAACTAGTACACTAAAGTCTAGTAAAAATGGTTTTCTTTTTCTGCTGATTCTATAATTAAATAAATAATTAAAATGCAACTTCTTTACATCCATGTATAAAACAAAACATTTGTTCTAAGATTCTTTTATAATTAAAAAAAAATCATCATAACCGATGTTAAACCTGAGGTTCTAAATGCAAAAATGTACACCAGTGGTGAAAAGAAGAGAGCCAGCATCCCATTTGTACTGGGCAATCATATTAACTCAAATGAAGTGCAAATAAAAATACAAAATTAAAGCTAAAATACACAAGATCATGTGTAATATAAAATAAAATAAATAATAAAGAGGAAGTATGTTTACAAGGAACAGGAAAAGTGATACTGATCAATGGTTATAGAAAGTTTGTATGTGCTGCCTATTCCATTACTTAAGGATGGCATGCTTGCAGGCTTCTGTCTTACTCCAAAGAGCAATAGCAAAGGCTGTCCTGTCCACCCCTCACACACTTCAAGCATGAGAATGCCACTATGCCTTGAAGTTTGTCCTTGGCACACACTATGACAGTTCTATTTATACGAATGACAGTTCCATATTTAAGTGAACAACTAGCACATAGGCATACAGACAGCAATAACAGAGAAAATGTATGCAATCATTAAAAGAAAAAAACATGGACACAATCAGCAGTGACAAAGTCACAGTAAAGGCCATATATAAAAGCAGTAGTACAGTTACAGTATAATTTTAAATATATACATATATATATATATATATATCAGTAAGAAAATAATAAAACAACAGCACCAACTCCTTAACCCCCCCCCCAATAATTAGTATGTGTTAATAAAAAAAATACAAACTGGAAGGGAGCCTGTCACTTCCCTTAACCCTCTGCTTATGATTTATATATTAATAAAAAAATCAAATAAATTATAAGGGGTGTAGTCACCCCCCCTTACACTTGGGTTTTAGCCAATCAAAGGTTAGGGAGGAAGACAGGCAGATCTTTACTCCCTGTATGACTTACATTGCAGCACTTCACCTTTAAATGATATAAACTGGTACCATTTCCCAGAAGGCTGCATTCCAAGGAACATTTGCCGTTATGACTCTCAGCTGTAACTAATTTTGTAGAATGTCCATGATTCTTGCCATGTCCCTCATAAAACTCTGGTTTAAATCAATCAGTAATGCCAGATATTCATACTTCTGATTGTTCAGAAAATGCATGTTGACACAAAGGCAGTTTTTTTAACTGTTAGTAGGACATGTTGCCCTTTACTGACTTCCTTAGATTAATCAAGTTATTACTTTTTGAAGGATGTGCACCAGCTTCTTTACTTTCTGGTATTCTGCAAGTGCAGCAGTTTTTTTATTGTTTATATGATACAGGGGGGGCAAGATATGCCTTCCTTAGGAGCTCAGTTTATATATTTTTTAAGCAGTAGCAGCAAGATGTACTTCTCTACCAAATTCACTGGCAGTGTACATTGCCATTTTTTCAGACTGTCAATCACAGCTGTCAGTGAAAGAAATCACATTCTGAAGTGGTACTTTTTTGAGATAATGCCCCATTATTTCCAATGGCATTTTATAGGCTAACTGCTAGCCAGTTTCCCTTTTTGTGCTTGAATTAACCTATCCCATTTGGTTAGAGATTGGCTTTACCCACCCCATGGTTGATGATAATATATTACCCATAATGAGAATAATTAGGATAACACCATAGATAATTTGAGGGAACCCATGCATGGGATTAAGCATTTTAGGAGATGACTCTGTTCGTTAGTAGTACAAGGAGCAGTATTTGGGTAAATTTTCTATTTACGGTCCATTCATCTAAGTTGTGCTTGTAAATGGACAGGGATGACTTTGTCTTAAGTATTTGAGGACGTACACACACACACACACACACACACACACACACACACACACACACACGCACACAAACTGTGAATCACTGCTGATGCCTAAATGCATTTCATAGAAAATTTCATTACAGTAAGTACACCTTGAAAATATATTTTGCAGCAGAAGTCCCCTCTGAACTCCCCCATGTGGGGGAAATGTCCCCCATACCCTCTCTTACTTACTTCTACAGTGACACATGGGTGTAGAAACATGAAATTACCTCACATAGGGGATTAGTGGCACCACACATATAGAAGCCACATGAGCAGTGATTATGTATAGGTCACTGCAAACACTGGCTACAGCTCCTTCATACACTTTTCTATACTTCTGCTTCTGAATTACAGAGCTATACATGATACCACATTAGGGTTGCCACCTTTTCAAATGCCCAAAGTGGGACATTTTTTATAGAAATGTCAGATTTTACAAGGCAAAACATACCCACGGCCAGTACAAAGGACAGAACTTAACTTTTCTGCCAAAATAAAAGCTTATTATTTTAGCATTTGAGTTGATTATTCTATTTCATATAACATTTAGGTGTTTCAGATACAAAATAACTGTTTTATGCAACTATTAAAGAAAATATTGGAAATATTTTTGTCCTAAAATCTCAGGACATTTGCCATTTTTTCAATTTTTTTGCAGAACACAACTGCCAAAAGAAGGACTGTCCCTCGCAAAGTGGGACAGGTGGTGACCCTATACCACATTCGCTGAAACACTTAATGTGCTTAAGGAGTCATTTGCATATACCCCATGGACCCCTATTACAGGAGGTTTAAGGTATCACCCAGTGAAAACTGGTTTAGCTGTTTTTTTTCTATCAGAATATATTTTATTTATTGACATTTGTTTATTGGGAATGTCTGAATAGGCATAGGTTCCCTTTTTCAGAGGACGCCTGGGAAGAAAAGCTCCAAGTTATCATATTTAATGCAATCAATATTTACGACAACAAATTTTATAATGCAGTTTTAGTGAATACATAGCATAATAGTCAGTATAATAAAATGTGTACTGATAATCACGAACATCAAATTTATAAGCCTTGTACTGAGACTTTACAGCTAGAGTGGTGTTTCACATTGGTAGGAGTAATTTAAAAAAACACAATTGGAGGAGATAATCATGTTTGAATGTTAACAGAGAAATATTGATGTAATAGTAATTTGATTGTGCTGGGCGGCCACGGTGGTACAGTGGTTAGCATTGCCACCTCACAGCAAGAGGTTCTCCGGTTCGATTCTCGGCTGGGGTGCCTTCTGTGCGGAGTCTGCATGTCCTCCCTGTAGTCGCGTGGCTTTCCTCCAGGTGCTCTGGTTTCCTCCCACATCCCAAAGACATGCAGTAGGTGGATTGGACACTCTAAATTGCCCCTAGGTGTGAGTGTGCACATGTATGTGCCTTCTGTGGAAGGTTGGGCGCCGGGCTGGCAACTCGACACTGTAAAACTCCACTGCCAATCACGAGTGGGCAGATGATCCGGTGTGGCGACCCCTAACCGGGAAAAGCCGAAAGAAGAAGAAGTAATTTGATTGTGCTAATTAGAAGTAGGTATAGTACTTTAAAGTACAACAGAGTGAGGCATTAGAAGGGAATAAGCAGGGTAAGTGATTCAGTACTTTAAAGGGAGGCATAATAAAGGTGATGAAGGGTATTAGAGAGCTGCGTCCCAGATCAGAAGCAGGGACAAGGCCATGGGCGAAGAGGAAGACTTAGTATTGGTTTGAAAAGATGAAGGTGTTTGATAGGGCTGATTGATACAGGAATATTATTCTATGTTCTAGCTACACTATTATAACAGAGATGAAGGTGTTTGATAGGCCTGATTGATACAGGAATGTTATTCAATGTTCTAGCTACACTATTATAACAGAGATGAAGATGTTCGATAGGGCTGATTGATACAGGAATGTTATTCCATGTTCTAGCTACACTATTATAACAGAGATGAAGGTGTTTGATAGGCCTGATTGATACAGAAATGTTATTCAATGTTCTAGCTACACTATTATAACAGAGATGAAGATGTTTGATAGGGCTGATTGATACAGGAATGTTATTCCATGTTCTAGCTACACTATTACAGCAGAGATGAAGGTGTTCAATAGGCCTGATTGATACAGGAATGTTATTCCATGAGGACTGTTATTCCATGTTCTAGCTACACTATTATAACAGAGATGAAGGTGTTTGATAGGCCTGATTGATACAGGAATGTTATTCCATGTTTTAACTACACTATTATAACAGAGATGAAGGTGTTTGATAGGGCTGATTGATACAGGAATGTTATTCAATGTTCTAGCTACACTATTATAACAGAGCTGAAGGTGTTTGATAGCCCTGACTGATACAGGAACATTATTCCATGTTCTATCTACACTATTATAACAGAGATGAAGTTGTTTGATAGGCCTGATTGATACAGGAACGTTATTCCATGTTCTAGCTACACTACTAGAACAGAGATTAAGGTGTTTGATAGGCCTGATTGATACAGGAGTGTTATTCCATGTTCTAGCCACACTATTATAAGAGGAACTGACCTCATTAGCCCTTTGTGGCCTACAGATGGTAAGCAGTTTATGATTTGACTGAAGGGGACGATTTGGAAGATAGTATTGGCATAGGGATCTAATTGCTGGACTGGCAGATGGGGTTTGGATGATTTTATGGGTTAAGGTGAGATGAGTATGAGAGCGCTCAAGTCAGTTTTTTTTTTAGTGTTAAGCAGTGGTGGGTCAGGTAAGGTCTGTTGCAAGCTAATCTGGCAACTTTGTTATAGTGCTATTTATGCTTAAAACTAAGTGTGGCTTGTAGGTTGGCCATGACAGGGGCTCCATACAGGAGAGGTTAAAAAATAAGTGGCAGCTACAGTTACCTTGGCAGAATCTGTAAGGAATGTCTTAATGTTGGGTGACTAGTTTTTGATGTTTTTTCTTGATGCTTGTTGATTGTCATGCCAAGTAGTTTTACATGTGAAATATTTTTTTTCCATGGACATGGGATTTTGGAAAAAAAGAGAAGTAATTTAGTTTGTCTGGGATATGGCACTTGGTGAGTATCCTGTAGCCAACATTTAACAGAGTTAAAGGCTTCTTGAGTAGTTCTCTGAAGATTTATTAGGTTGGTGGAAATGCATATTATGGTAGAATCAGAGTATTGTATGAGGGAAGCTTGCTGTGAGAATTTATATAAACTGTTGGTTGAGGGCAGAGAATGGAGCCCTGTGACACACCAATATTGTCAGGAAGGAAGGGAGAAAAAGTGGAGAGCCATACCATAGAACAGGCTGGTATCTATTGGTTAAATAGTTGTTAAACCATAGTAGTGTGGGTTGTGATAGCACAAGGTAAGACAGTAGGCAGAGGAGTTTTTGGTGAGAGACTAGATTTAGAGAGATCAAGGAATACAGAGCAGACAAGTTTGCTTTTGTCTCTGGCTTTAATAGTATTTGTTAAAGTTAATAAGGCTGTGGTAGTGCTATGGGTGGGTCTAAAACCAAGCTGTGTTGGAGTCAGGAGCTTTTCCTAAAGACTATGTTGAAGAAGTTGCCTTTGAATGCACGTCTCCAGAATCTTTGATAATAGGGATAATATGGTGATAGGAATTGGTTATATCAGATGAAGTCCCTCCTTTATGAAGGGGATGATGATTTTTTTTCTATAGAGAAGGACAGTACAGTTGTGTACAATCTTACCATAACAGTAGATGTCCTTCTCTTCACTGTTGCAGTATTCTCAATTTTAGGGATCTCCCGCCCAGGGTAGTCCAACATTTGGTCAGTATACCAAAACCTAATGATCTTGTATGTGCTGTATGTCACACATATGCTCCCCGCAAAGAACGTATGGCATAAAAGTGACATACAGATGCAGTTACCTAGGACTGACTTGTCCCAGAAGAGAACAGTCTCCACAGGACAAAGGAGTCCATGCACATCCAGAAGGAGAAATGCAGAAGAAAAAGGGGAACCCTCAGTCAGAAGGGAATCCAAAACAAAAACCAGAACAAACAAATGGGGTTGGAGGGAAAGAATGAATACTGCAACAGTGAAGAGAAAGACATTTATTGTTATGATACGACTTTACACAACTGTACTATGCCCTTTTATATCACTGTTGCAGTATTCTTAATGTTGGGGAGAGTAAACATTTTATTTATTTATTTTACATTTGTTGACCAGGATTGTCCGACTGAGCTGAAGAGCCCTTTTTCAGCGGAGGCCCCGGGAGAAAAGCTCCAACATTTTAAACCATTTTCATTATAAATTAGCATTAAACAGCAATATTACACAGGATTATTTCAAGGCATTAAGTAGGAATACAATGTTATACAGTGACAATAATCAGGAGTATAGCAAAACTATTTCAAGATGTATAAAAAGAAATATGTCATTAAGATGAATATAATTTTTGGGGTACGTGGCTACAAAAATCCAGTTTTATCATAATGTAGTTGCATGAAGACAATTACAATAGAATGTTTCTCTGAGGTGATTTGCTTAACAGGTTTTAGAAGACAGTGGAAAGAGTAGTTAAGGAAGATTAGAAAGAGCTAGTGAGAAGAGTGAGTTAAGGGCAGAAAGTAGATTAAGGTACGAGAAGTAGGGGATGTTTAAGGAGGGAGAGTCCAGTGGCAGGACCAGTGACGTTTAAAGTGCTCTTTGGTGGCTGTCTTAAATTTTTTAGGATGTGTAATGGTCCTGATTTCTAGTGGGAGCCTATTCCAAGCAATAGTAGGGTGACAGCTGTACATGGTGTGTCCAAATTTAGACTTGGGTTTGTAGATTTGTAGTAGGTCATGGTTAGAGCTTCAAAAGGTCAAGAAACAGAATGAGAGGTGGAAGGCTGAGAAGAGTCTTCAAAAAACCCATATAAAAATGGTTCTAGCAAAACCTGCTCTGGCCTTAGAAACTATATCCAACTTATAATGCTTAGTAAAGGTATGCACTAAAGACCCAAGTGCCAGCTTCAAGGATGGAATTTAGTGCCCAACCCCTTGAAGAAAGCACCAACAGAGGCAACAGCCCTAGTGTAATGAACTCTAAAAGAAGTAGACAAAGATTTTCCATGAAAAGAACAAAAAGAAACGGCCTTGGATATCCAGGAGGAGATGGTTTGCTTAGAAACTGTCAAACCCACTGCCTTGAGATGAAAGGGAACAAAAAGCTGGTCAGAATGGCTTCAGTTTTATCCAAATAGTACCTGAACTGTCTGTGTAAATCCAAGGTATGCAAGACCCTCTCACTAGCAGACTGGAAAAAGGAAGGGAGTTGCACCGGCTGATTCAAGGACAAATCATTTACAAAATAAGGATTAGTACAAAGTGGGGCACCCTGTCCCTGTGAAAAAACAAAAAAGGAGGAATGGCCATAAGGGCCTGGAGCTCAGAAACACACTGAGCAGAAGAATGAGCCAGCAAGAAAACAGTCTAGTTAGAATGTTGCAAAGAAGCAGAATCTGCAGGCTCAACAGGAGCCTGAAAGTCAATTTTTCCAAAACAAAATTAAGGTCCCAAGGAGCAGGAATAGGTTTCTTTGGAGACCTAAGATGCAGGATGTTTTTAAGAAACTGTTTGATCTCAAATCAAGAAGCCAAAGGGGGATTCAAGGGCTGACAAGTGGGCTTTCACTGAAGAAAAGGCCAGGCCAGACTGCAGCAATTCACACAAATGAGAGAGGACTAAAGGGACCCTACTGAAAAATGGGTCCCGGTTACGAGTATGGCACCAGACAGAAAATCTTTTCCATTTGGACATATAAGCTTTTCTGGTTAAGGGTTTCTTTGCCTAATGTAAAACCCTGAGCACATCCTCAGAAAAGAGGTACCTGAAAGGGATCAAAACTCTGTCACCCACAGTGTCAGTTGAAGAGTGGACAAGTGAGGATGGACAAGAAACTTCTTGTCCTATGTGAGGAGAGGTCCAACTGGTGAGGTAACATGGTGATTGCCCCTAGTCAGATGCATGAAGATGGGGAGAACCAGTGCTGTCTTGCCCAAAAGGCAGTCAATAGCAATATTTTTGGGGAGTCCAGCTTCATCTTCTGCAGGACTCCTGGAAGTAGGGGAAGAGGAGAGAAAGCATAAAGAAACATCCCCTTCCAAGGAAAAGAAAGGGCATCCATCTTCCACACCAGACATCAAGGCACTCTTGGAACAGGAGAGAGAGAACTGCCTGTTCAGAGAGGAGGCATAAAGATCTACCTGAGGAATACCTCACCAATGGGCAATGTCCAGAGACATGTCACTGTGAAGTATCCATTCTTGAGCATTTGTTTTGGACCTTCTCAGAGAGTCTGTCACTAGATTGTGCTCTGAAGGAATGTAAACTGCCTGAAGGGTTAACCGATAAATGCCAGCCACCTCTCAAACCTGAACAGCCATCATAAGGAGGAAGTAAGATTGTGTGCCTCCCTACTTGTTGACATACCACATCACTGTAGTGTTGTCTGTCTACACTTTCAAGGGGCCTGAAGAGAACATGGGGTGAAAGGCTTGAAGAGCCAGAATCAGGGCTCTCATCTCTCTGATGTTGATATGGCCTGACTTCTGATTGTGTGTGTGTGTGTGGGGGGGGGGGGGGTAGACCTTGAACTTTCAGGTGACCACATGAAGCCCTCTACTCCATGTCTGAGGCACCTGTGAACAATTCTTGAGAAGGGACTGGAGGCTGAAAGGGCAGGCCTGGGTTGAGAACAAACTGTTGAACTTAACGCTAAAATTCCTTCTTTAGGCAAGGAAGAAGAGGTACACCAAAATCCAAAGGGTAGCAGTGCTGCAGCCAAACTGACTTGAGGTACCAGTGAAGCTTCTGTACATGCAGTCTAGCAAGAGGGAGCATTAGAATACCAGAGGCCTTGAATTCCTGGGTCCGAAGAAACTCTCTGGCTGGCGTGGCTGTCAGCGGAAGAACAGACTGAAAGAAGGCTGTCAATGAAAAAACTTTCGGGGGTGAAAGAGAGACCAACATTGGCACTGTCTGAATCCTGCATCCCAGATACACAAGATCCTAACAGGGGGTCAGGATGGATTTTTGGAAGTTGATAACGAACTCAAGACTTTGACGAACAGAGATGGTGAACTCCAGATCCTGTAATAGGAGACTGGGAGAAGGCACCTGAAGCAACATATAGTCTAGATAAGGAAAAATCTGAATGCCTTGGAGCCTGCAGAAATAAATCACAGGAGCAAGGCATTTTGTGAATACCCTTGGGGTAGTAGAAAGGCCAAAGGGCAAAGCATAGCACTGAAAATGAAAGTAAGAAACAAAGAAATGTATAAACTTTCTGAAAACCGGGTGAATAGGGATATGAAGATAAGCATCCTTCAGATCCCAAGACATCAGAAAAGCCTTGGGTAGTAAAAGAGGAAATAGGGTTTGAAGAGTAAGCAGTGGTTCCCCCCCTAGATGTCTGAAGCGGACATCTGCAAAACCTCAGACAATATGCAAAAAGACAGATCCATGCTGGCCTTCAACAGGGTCACAGCAAAGAAATCCAGTGTAGATGCTGAATGGCCTACATAGCTATTACCCACTTCTAGAGGGATTTATGGTGGAGGATGGACAGCTAAAAAATCCAGCCAATACTTCTTGACCTTTGTCTTACCTTGCAGGAATATCTCAAGGTTAGTCTGCCACCGTGTTACCCTGGGCTAACCGTTTAAGCCACTGGTTTTCAAGATAAATGTCCAAGGAAGACAAATGGTTTCTGAGTGTCTTAGGCACAATTACCTTACAGATACTACAAGAAGTATGGTTGTAGGAAGCACCCAAACAAGACAGACACTGTTAATGACAATCCTTATGGAGTATCTGCCTCCCACACTGACATTTTCTCTTCTTGGATGACATGAACTCTAGGTAAGCAAAATAAAATACAAGACCAAAGAAAAGTAAGAACAACCTCAATGGGGCACTTATCTGACAGCTAGGTATTCAGCACAGCAACAAGGCATTCAGCCTAACAAGCAATAATGGCATTTGGACTAGCGGCAAAGAAGTTCTGGATAACTGTGGCTGTACTTCACTTTTATGCCCTATGTTCTGTGTGGAGAGCATGCGTGTGATGCACAGTGTGTAAAGATCATTAGGCTTTGGTATACTGGCCGAATGTTGGGCTGCCGTGGGTGGGAGATCCCTAATGTAAGAATACTGCAACAGTGATATAGAAGGACACTGCATGATTCCTTGATAGATCTGTTCATTAGAAGAAATGCAGGATAGGCTATGGAACTGGCAGCCATCTTGAGGTATTCTTCTGTGAGATTATCTATTGAAGGAGACTGGAGTTTCAGTTTAAGAAGTAGAGATTTGATTTAAGAGGATGGTATGGGTTTTTGGGTGAAATAGGTGTGTTTGATGTGTGAGGAAAGGGCATGTCATGATTACTGGGAAAAAAATCTTTCCTGCACAAAATAACACTCCCTCTGAATTAGCTGCTCAGTTTAATATGTGTTAAACTGAGCAGCTAATTCAGAGGGAGTGTTATTTTGGGCAGGATTAGGAGTGATGGATGTTTCAGGGTGGAGTATATTACTAATAGAAGACCAGAAGTCTTTAGGGTTGGAAGACTGATTTAGTAAGGGGTTACTTACATAGATTTTCTGGTCTGTCTTTTAGTACATAGCTCTTTAAAGTGTTGTAAGTTTGGGGAAGATCTATATTTTAACCATTCTTTTTAAGCCCTATCCCTTTCATACATTAGGTCTGGTTTGAGTGGATAAGCAAGAAGTATGTTTATTCTTTATTCTTTTTGTTCTAATTGAAGCCAGACTATCACGGACTTTCAGGAAAAGTGAGTTAAATTTGTGTACGGCTTTGTTGAGTGGAATCTTTTTCAGGATAGACCAGTTAAAAGAGTTTAGAATCCTATTAACTGTACCAAGGTTAAAATCAGTGAGGTTGTGAGAAGTTCTTAGTAAGTGTTGTTTGACATGATGAGTACCGAGTCTGTTTGCATATACAGGGAGATGATCACTGAGGGAATCCGATAAGGTGACACTGGAGACATTGTTAGTAGACTTGGGCACCAATATCCAGTCAAGAACTGAGCCACTGTTTTTGGGTTAGTTATAATGTGTGAGGGAAGGAAATGAGATGAATCAATCCAAATAGGTTTTGGCTAGTTGATGAATATTTTGTGAAGATAATCTGCCATTTGAAATTACTGTCACTTAGGATTATCCCTCCATTAGAAATTATATGCAAGATTCAGTTTAGGATGTTTTCTAAGGTTATAGCGTTATTACCCGGGGAAATATAGAGTACTTATGATTATTTAGCTTAAGGTGGTAGATAAGGAGTTCAGCATTATGGAATTTGGGAACAGGTTTACTACAGGGAAAGATTTCAAGATGGTGGTCGAGGTATAGTAAAGCTACCTCACCACTTTTTTTTTTTTTTGAGTTCTGTCACCATTAATAATATTTCTACCAGGGAGTGATGTATCTGAGTTGAGTATATGGGGTTTTAGCCATGCTTCAATTATAGCAATAATATCTGGTGTACCGTGGGAGATCCAAGCATGGAGTTCTGATATTCTGTTATAGATGCTACGAGTATTTAAGGAAATTAATGTAAGCTGTTTGGGCGAGTTTGAGATAGGTAGATTGAGTTTTGATGGTGGTGTGGTCCCTGTGTTGGAAGGAGATGCATAGGCTGATTAGGAGGAGGAGGTGGTTAGGCTTGGGATGAGTTTTGGTGGCTACTGGGGTGTCAGGATGGGAAGAGGGGTTGAGGTTGGGATGAATATCCCCACAGACTGATAAGACAGAGAAAAATACACATTTCATAGGTTTATAGGAAAGTACTAGGCTAACAGCTTAAGGGCCCTTAAAAGCCTGAGCCAAAATAACCCAATTTTATTCATTATATGTCCCCTAGGGGCAAAAGGATGGCATGGATTTCTATCTGTGCATTCAGAATCTTACAGATTGCCCCTGTCCATAAGGGACACAGGCACTACCCCAGGTGTGAATTTGTGATTTCCCCATCCATTGACTCAGTGTGTATGAAAAGGGCCAGAGAAGGACTCTGTTTAATGTTAATAGGAAGCCTGTTCAAAGAAGGAGCAATCTGAGACACATCTGCCACTCCAGTATGTTTTGTTTGAGTTGCTAAGTTTAGATCCCTAGATTGGGTGACCCTTGTGCTGTCTGACTTGCAGATGTGTAGCAGCTCCATCTGTGGTGGATTTGAGAGTACCTTGTAGGTCAGGCATAGGTCATCCCTTAATAGTCTGTAGGAGATGGAGTTAAGGGATAGAGCTTTTAGTCTATCCACATAGTTCATGTTCTTTACACCCTGTATTTTATTTGTGAGGAATTTCTGAGGTCATTCCAGCTGCTGTAAGTGCCTAGTCCAGTCCATGCCAAATGGTCTATTGAGGATTGAGTACAGCAGGACTATAACTTCCTTGGATCTGGTAACCATACTTTTACTTATAAGTTGTGCCACATAAAAGGACTTCTACACCACTGTGGAAGTATGGTAGCCAAAGTTCAGGCTACTATCTACATCTACTATATGTGTACCTAGATCTCTCACCTCTGAGTCTACTCTTATGGGTGGGCTATTGATGTTGTAATTTGAAGGGGTATTTGATTTCCCAAAGGGTATGATGATGCATTTTTTCACATTTAGTGTTAGACCATGGTTCTGGCACCATGACTGTCCTTCTAGACTCTCCTGAAGGACATCTGCATCATTGAGGGATTCAATGATTGCCCCCAGCTTGCAGTCCTTAGCAAACATTTGTCATCCAGAGGCCTTCTACATTAGCTTTGACTTCAGAGAAGTATATTCTAAACAGGAGTGGCCTAAGTACTGAGTCCTGTAGCACACCGCTAGTAACTGGCCTCTTGCTTGATATGGATTCACCCACTTTAACCATTTGCTCTATCCATGAGCCAACTGGCTCTTTGTCTGGTGATGGATGGGTATATGCCCAGTTTTCTGACTTTATTTATAATACCTGAGTGGGAAATTGTATCAAATACCTTGGCCAAGACAAGATAGGAGGTAAATACTATGTTACCCTCATCAATGGTCTTAGTGACTTTATCAAAGAAATCCACTAGATTCAGTAGGCATGACTGAACTGGGTCTGGTCCAGTTTTTGGAGCTTTCCTATGCCATTATTTATCAGGTCCATGATTAATCTTTCCATGCCCTTACATATAAAACTAGTCAAACTTATGAGTCTGTTATTTCCCAGGTCAGTAGATGGTCCCCCTTCATGCAGAGTGATGACTGTTACTGTACTCCACTCTACTGGGATATGCCAGCCCGGAGGCTGTGGTTAAATAGAGATCTGAATGGGCCTGATAAGTCTTGATTCAAGCTATTTAAGAAGGAACCTTGCATATTATTGGGCCCCACTGAAGCTGCTTTTTTAGCTTTATGGAGCACAGTGGCAATCATTCTTTGGTGATAATAGACGGGTGGAGTGGTGGGAGGGTATTTCTTTGTGGAGAACTGGGGATGATGGGAAAGTGAAATTTTAACTGAATTTGTCAGCCAGCAGATTTGCTACATCTTCTGGCTGACTATTGGTGATGCCATCTGCAACTAATTCCACACACTCTTGGGTGTTGCCCTTAAGATTGCAGACATAACTGAAACATATCTTATGGTTATCTTTAGCTTTGGAGACTATTTTTACTTCAAAGTCTGCTTTCAAAGACTGGGTTAGTTCCCTGATTCGCTCATTTAGACTAATGAGGGACTTTTTCCTCTGTTGTGAACATTCCCTCTTAATTCTCAACTGGATTTTCTTTATTTTGTTGTACACCCTATTAATACCAGAGTGGCTTGTTTTTGTGGTTTGACCTGAGTTTATTTCTGTCTCATACTGCCACTTATATGCAGTTGTTTAAACTGTCATACAGAGCTTTCGTGTATGCCTCTGCATAGGTTTCTGAGATGTCTGGACATGGGGAGCTTGGAAACTAGCTATGCCATCCCTTAATAGGGGGTCGTTTATCTTGGAGAAGTTCTTAAAGTTTTTGGGGTTAGGTGGGGGACTAGTTTTACTTTTATTTCAAGGGAGACTGCTTTGTGATATCAGTGAGGATATCACACTAAGGGGGTGCAGCACACTTCCACATTTGTGAGTACCAGATTTAGGATATTTGTTCCCCTAGTGGGAGTGCAGACTAGCTGGTCCAGGGCATCTGACTCTACAAAGTCCAGAAATCTTTGGGTCTGCATGTTAGTAGCTTTGTGTGCCTACCAATTAATGGAGGGATAGTTAAAATCACCCATGAGTATGGTACTGGGCTAGATGGTGAATGATTCTAGTAACTTCAGGTATGATGCATGGGTTTCCTAGTTAATGGTGGGGGACCTGTAGATAGCAAGAATATGGTAATGTATTTTCTCATGGTTAGTTGGACAGAGTAGCTCAGGCACATCATACTGTTTGACCAGCCTTGAGGTGTACTTAGCCTTTATGTAGACAGAAACACCTCCACCTTTTACTCTTTCATGTTCAGTGGGTGGTCAGAACGTATGAAAGGCATTATAGCCATGCACTTCTGGAGTGCTTTCCATGGTTTTAAGCCATGTTTCAATAACTGCACATATGGCTGCATTCTCCAGGGTAAGGAGAACTTCCAGGGAGTGTAGTTTCTTGTTAAGGCTTCTAACATTCAGCAGTAAGATCTTTAGCTTGTCCTGAGTAGATTTTACTATGTTAGAAGGTTTGTCTGCTTGGCAATGCCTAAAAAAGGCTCTATAGGGGGTGGATAATGTTTTGGCCAACATCCAAAAGCTTAGAGGTGAAAGGTGAAGACCATCCCTGGCAAAGCAGCATGTCCTCCCAGGCTAACAAGTATCGGACCCTTTTGGAATGACACCAGTAGCTAAACCAATTGTTAAAGTCAATCATTTTCTGCTGGTATTGTGGCATCATCCTTGGAGATGGCAGAATGCTGTTCACTGCTAGGCTCATACCTGCATGTGACACAAATTCTGAGAGATCAATCACCTCTCTCTTCATATAGTTCAAGGAGGTAGGTCTCAGGTCATTCACTTCGATATGGACTATGACTGAGTCATACTGGTACTTAGGTGTAAGTGATCTAAGTGCTTGCATGATCTGTAACCTTCCCCTTATCCAGCCTGGTAGAAGGGACATCTGTGTGTCTCACAATGGAGTCTCCTATGACCAGAATATTAGATTGTAGAAAATTTCACCTTGAATGCTTGGTAAGTGAGGCACAATGAGTAGTGACTTCATGTGTTTTGATGGAAATTGTCTTGTTTGCATCCAAGCAGAGTTTCTGAAGACTGTGCTTGAGAGGCCTTTGAGGTTTGGGTAAGTTATATGTGAGCACCTCTGCATACGTGGGTCTGTGTGTGTGGTCATTTGTGGGTACAGTGAGTGATCTGTGTGAGTCTCTGACAACCTGCTTGTTGCTTTTGTGTCTGTATGTGAGAGTCTAGTCTCCAGTGTCAATGTGTAACTACATCTCTCACATACTGTATTTGTCTGTTTGAGAATGAAGTGGTTGTCAGTGTACATAAAGTAGTTGTTATATTGCTTCAGGATACTCATGTCCACCAAGATGGATGCAGAGATAGCAGGAAAGTGGCCATCCATGGTTGCAAGCCCTGATGTGTACTTGAAAGGATTGGAGTGGTAGGTGTTTGTAACCGGATGAGAGAAGGGTGCTTAGTTGATGTAATCTGCAGTTAACCTAACCTGCTGCCCAGGGCCAAATCAGATACTCTATGAGCAGCAATAGTCCTGGGTGATATAATAAGTAACTAGCGCAGTAAACTTTCACAGCATAAAGAAAATACTCAATGTTTCCAGATGTTTGCATCTGTAAAGGGCACTGACATAGTGAGTAGTAACGTGCAAATGTGCTGAATTTGTACCAGTGCTGGAAACACAGACTGACTAAGCCCTATGGCCAATAAAATGACTATACTTAGAGCCCTATTGTGTGCTTAACAACTCAGATAGACCAGAGAAACACCTACTGCCACTAAATGAATAATCCCAGTCCCCTAATGTAAAAGCACAGTGAAAGATTGTCTGGAGTGAAATGCTACCACAAATAAACTTAGATACAGATACAGCAGTGTACTTTAAACAGCATATAAAAGTGTGATTATACAATACAAGTATATCGCTTTGTATAAATTATACAAGAGACACTCAACTGTGCAGAATTTATAAAGGCACTAAAAACAAAAAAGAAAGTAAGCTGATTAATAAGCCCTCAAGCCAAACGAACAACTACATGTAGGAATCTCTAGTGCGTTTCCTCAACCGATACAGACCAGGCTACCACCCACTGCCACTAGACAGAAAATCCACTGTCCTCTTGATGTAAAAACACAGAAAAGTGCTTGCTAGAGTGTAAAATAGACTATTTTATCCAACAGATAGCTAGGTAATGAATTCAGAGCAAGTAAATCAGTATAACAGACAATGAAAAGCAAAATGCACTTTTTTTTCCAAAATAAGCACAAGGAAAGGCAAATAATCAAGATATAGATGGAGAAATGGAGGAGCTTAAGCTCAATTTACAATAAGGGTGGGCAGCTTAAAATCACCACATTTAAAAAGCAGATGAAGGAATGCCAGGATGGGTAAAATAACTTCCAGGGAGTCACCAACAGTGCCTGTAGTTTGCAGGTTTTATGTCACTCAAGAAGCAAATTAACCAGTGAAAAAAGACAAACATATGAAATGTGCAGCCTAGGTAATTTAAGTGTCTGTCTGCCACACAGAGCAAAAACACCAGGCCAGGCACATTTCTTAAAACAGAAAACAAAATGGAGTGGGTAAAACAGAAAGCAACTCTATCAGTTTAAGCAAAGACAAACAATATAGATTTACTTTCCTCACCCAACAGGGAGTCACTAACAGTGCTTGTAGTTTTTACAGGCCTTTAGTGTTATCAGAGAAGTTTGGTACGCTTGTTTTGGTTTAACTGTAGTGGCTAATTTTATTTTGGTGTGGCAGGATTTAGAGTTTAGTAGCCTGAATTGGAGTAAAGACTGGGTAAGCCTTTGTATATGCTGGAAGCGATTAGAGGTGATTTGAATAGTTAGAGGTGGAGCACATAGTAGGAGAAATGTGTACAGGATTGAGTGATGTATGGTAACTTGTACGGAGATAAAGCAGGAAGAGTAAGAATGCAGTAATATTTAAGAGAAGCATGGTATGTAGCTTTGTTAAGAGATGTGTCAGAGAAAGCGAAGCTAGAACACTGGGGTATTAATATAGGAAGGGTAGAGGAGTAGACGGTGGAGTGAGATGGATGGTGCAAGTTGTAATGACTGTGGTTAGTTAGTAAATATAAGAGAGGAAAGTAAGTTAAAGTGCTTAAATACAAACTGATGGTTTAGGAATTGTGTGCGTATTCTTATGTCCCGGGTATCTCATATAGATACATCTATACAGTTTTTTTTTTATTTTTTTACATATTCTTACACACACACACACATACATACATATATATATATATATATATATATATATATATATATATATATACACATACACACACACACACACCTATACATACATAGAAACAGCAGTAGTCTAATATGCATAGGAATAACAACTAAACATCCAGGTATTTAGAAATGTAAACCAGGTACCCATTTGTTAACCAGGTAGGCCCTTGGTGTGACCTGGGAGCAGTTACTGGTTACGTGACTTGCTTAGGGTCACGTAGTAGGCAAAAGACGGCTGAAGGAATCAATCCATCTACACAGCAGGAACTACAGCTCACAGCCTTGACCCTCTACACCAATTGCCAGACACAAGGCAGCATAGCAGGTGCAGAACAGCCTGTTCTACAATCTGCTTGTTAGATCAGGCTGTTTATTTACTGCCAGTTTAACCTCATGGAAATTAAACTGCAGAACCCCAGTAAACATCCCTAGAAGTCTCTAGAGAAACATCAGCTGCAAACTTCTGCATGCTTTTAAACTTCCTCACTTGCTATGCATTATTCCACCTCCTACCAGATCACTGGACTATAGTGCTAGCACACAGAAAGAAAGGATTATTTACAGCAGTGTTTAGGCCAAGCATATATGCTTTATAGCAATCTGCATCTTTGAGGCAGATACTTTCAAAAAAGTGCACATAATGAAAATTATTGTTTAGTAAGTTGCCACATAAAACTGCATGTTTTTCCAACTTATTTTTGCAAGCTGATAATCAATCTCCTTTCATCCGATCATCCATTTGCTCCCCTAACACTTGGGAGTGTTTTGGTGAAATATATTAGTGGAGAGGTCATTGCCCATGTAGTTTTGAAGGGTGGATGCTTTCCCCTATAGACTATGTGCTAGTACCTAAAGCAGCTTGATGCCTTTCAGCTACTACATTGCCACCCCATGGAGCATATGCATACTTCTGAAGCAACTGTGCAATGCTGAGTTTGGTGGGAGAAGGTGGCCTAACAATGGACTTCTACTGTTACCTCCACTGGTTCTTCCATCACCAGTTGTAATTGAGCACCAGTCAGATAAAAGTCAGGATTTCATCTAGACTGCACCATACATTCTGCTAGAAAAATAAATGTTAGAAATAGTCATTTAGTCACTGAATAGAACACTGCAGATGTGGAAGCCACTGGCCCTATTGAAAAAGAAATTCAGAATGCCTTACTTTCCACTTTCCAAATCAAGTTTTTCAAATATTGCTTTCCGTGCCTGAGTTCCTGACGTTCTGGGCAGTGTCTGTGATCTCACCAGCTCTCTCCTCTTTTCTACCTGCCGATGTATGGTTGGAGGAGGAGACTGTGATTTAGGTGTTACATCACAGTAGCTGTCAAATACAGTGCTAGGAGAAGAAGAAGATTATATCAGCACAGTAAAAATAACGATACAATCCAAACACAAGATTGTTGATGTGCTACAAAATTTCAATCAAGAGAAATGCCTCTCCGGTTTAAAATCAAGTACAAACTACACACAAAGCAACATATAAAGTAGATAAATTATACAAACAAATTTACTTTTATAAAAATGCTGGCTCCAGTCATAATGAGAATGAAAACGGAAGTGTAATTTCTTTCAACAAATTTCTCAAAATATAATTTTGTTTTTGCTCCAGGTATTTGTATGTGCATGTAAACAATTCAGCAGCAGGCAAACTAATTAGCATGTATATATAGTAGCTTTTGGTAAAACAGAACACATGAGGAAACAGTTAACATATCTATCAATACAGTGTCACACAAAGTACAGATGGCGCAATGTAGGCTTGGAAAACTGACAAAGTACTCCTCAGCATATAATATATCAACAAGAAAATACACAAAAGCAGGAGAACTGTGTGCAGGTAATCTAAACATAGTTAACAAATACAACAGAACGTGTGTGTGTGTGTGTGTGTGTGTGTGTGTGTGTGTGTGTGTGTGTGTGTGTGTGTGTGTGTATGTATATATATATATAAAAAAATATAAGAGAAACAGAGAGCTTTCAAATACCAATACTGTTTAGTTAAGTAGTATTTTCTGACCATTTAATGATCTTAAGGTTCGCTGAACTCACCCATAGTTTTTACTGGCCATTCATTTTCACCCTTAAAGGTAACAGCAGTGTGTTGAGCCTAGGAAATGTCACACTACAAGGTGGAGACTTATTTTATGAAATGCCAATCCCCCACCTCTGCCCTATGACTGACGTACAAGGGATTGTGAGCATGCATTTCCACGTCTCATTGCTAAAGATATGGTCTGAGCTGGCAGCACTGACATTATGGCAGACTGCAGAGCTGATCCTAAAGTCCCCACCCCCCAAGGAAAGGTGAGGGAAGCCATCAGCTGTTATCACAGCTTTCTCAGTAGCTGATCATAACTCACTCTTGATAGATCAGTGTTAAAAACTCACTGCTGTTACATGTTTGTATCATGTATGTTCATTGTAAATCTGTTAAGAATGAGCATGTATAATTGGTACTCCTTGCAAACTATCGACTAGGTCACAGCTGAAATGGGCCTTTGGGTAGCCCACCTACCTAATAAAATGAAATAAACCAAACTTGATCATCATCATCATCACAGACAAGAATTTTGCAAGAATGCCATCTTACGTACATGATATGCATGCACACGTGTGCATGTGTGTCTGTGTATGTGTGTGTATATATATATATATATACACACACACACACACACACATACACACAAGTCTCTCACACACACACACATACATACACAGTCTCTCTCTCTGTCTCACACCCACACACACACACACTATATATATATATATATATATATATATATATATATATATATACACACACATACACACAGTCTCTCACACACACACATATATACACACATACATACACACAGTCTCTCTCTCTCTCTCACACACACACACATATATATATATATATATATATATATATATACACACACACACACACACACACATAGAGAGATATAAATATAGATTATATAGCTATAGATCGTGCATAAACTGTAAAAAGCTGATCATTTACAATGTAGCTATTGGCTTATTACAGTAAAGTGGAGTCTTTTTTGCTCTTCACTTGAAGAGCTGAGGGGGGGTTAGGGCACTAGTTCATAGTACTTTGGGTGCTGGGTGAACCAGCTATGCTTCTGATATACACACACACATACACATTGATGTACTAGAAAATATTGAGTGTGGATAAGACCGACAGCTGTCTAGTCGACTGGAGATGGTCAGCTAGGCAGCTGATTGACAGATGTGCTAGATCAACAGTCCCCAGGTAGGGGTATATTCCCTTTCCCCAGGGATTGTGCAAACTCAGAGGAAAAAAAAAAAGTTTAAAGTATGAAATTGTATGTGCTAAAACTGTTTCTTTGTACATGCATAGTGCAGTGTCGACATCTATGCTTTCGATCATATGTGGTCAATTAGGGGTGTTTTTTATTATTTTCTGATATATATATATATATATATATATATATATATATATAAACACACACACACGCATATATATATATATACACACACATACAGCTATATGCATACACATATGGACATGCACTATGAACTGTAAATGACATTCTTGCAAAATGTACAGTCTTGTAGTAGCTTCACCTATACAATAATTAACAGCACATCTAGTTTTTGGATATGCAGACTTCCTGGATAGCTCAAGCACAGTCAAGAAATGACTATACAAGTCTATCTAATAAAACCAGTTTGTGAGCGATGGCACCATCTATCTCGTGCAGCATGGATGCCATGAAACATTAACACACATTTTCTTGAAGTTTGTACAATATTCACAGTCAGAATTATGCTTCCCACTCATCAATTGCACTTGATTTAAAACAGAGCATTGGGGTTGTGGATGGATGAATGGATTGTACTTCCAGGAATTACAGTTTGCTCTTCCTAGATTTAGAGTTTGCATTAGACTTTGTTAAACATAGTATTAGTTGCTGACTGTACTGGCCAGCACATGCCAATGTTAAGAACACCAGCTTCCATCACTTAAACTCTTACCTGCTAGAGCTGGTTTTTATTCCACTGGAGGTAGTAGAACTCACTGACGACAAAGACTTGGTGACTGTAATGCTTTTATCTGCCAAAAGTTAAAAAAAAATAAAATACAGATTTGTATCTGGACTTTCTAATGAGGAAGCAAAGAAAATAGCATGAACCTTAGTGAATAATTTATGCTGATATCATGATTTCGATATTTTGTCATAACAGATAAAACTGAAAAATGGTAAAAGGAAGTCCAGCTGCTTGGTTGAACTGAAACACAGAAATCTGTTCAGTGTCAGTGTGTGGGAAAGTTTGCAATTCTGGTTCAGCTGGCTCATACCGTTCTGGTGATTAACAAAATGCAGCTCCAAAACATGAACTCATATTTCTTCTGTTTATAAACCATGTGGAGCTCAGCTGTTGGGGCTAGCATACTGCAGGTCATTTCACTGCTGCAGGTACAGTTTATTTCTAGCTTCATCACTTCCTTGAAGACACCGCCATAACTGAGACACCAAATATATGCGCAGAGCCAAAGCTAAAAAACAAAAATCTGTCCACGGTACAACCTGCAATATCCATGTTCCACATTAAGCTTTAATCGAACTTGAAACAAATCCTACTAATACATGTCAGCTGACATCCAAGAGAAAAGAAAATACCAGGGATGCATTATTTCCTGTGTACTGCCACATTTCTATACAACTACTAGTCTAGGTATATAAATGGCAAGACAAAACCTTGTAAATCTATTTGACTATTAATTTGGACTGATATTTAAACTACGGCAAGTACTGCATATAAATTATGCCTGTATAGTAGAAGTGAGGGACAGAGTACATTCAAATCACAGTCGGTTCCCATTTCTTTCCTCTCACTGGCTCACATTTCTGAAACTGGAAAGCCAGATACTGGTACTATACTTTTTATCTAGACTTCTCTTGTATTCAGACTTTTAAACAAAAGGTATACACATGGAGTCATGTTATATGCCACCATATGGGACACTCGGGTTATATACTGCTGCCAGATGTAATGTTAACTTAAGAACAAGAAATATTGTTTCTTCTGGAAAGAATGGGGTTTTAACTACCGCAGCAGGTTATCTGATAATGTGGGGAAGAAATGTGCAGAACATTTCCTCCTCAATGTAATGGCGTGTGTGTGTGTGTGTGTGTGTGTGTGTGTGTGTGTGTGTGTGTGTGTGTGTGTGTGTGTGTGTGTGTGTACGCACATGTAAATATACCTCAGCAGTCTTAGTTACTTACATGCTGAGGAAAGTTATTCATGAATATTCTGCAGGCCGGCTGGTGGAACCTCAGGATACTAATTCTCTTGTTGATATACACAAGCATGGCCTGGGCACAACAGTTGTCTTGTAAATCTAAGGTGACACATTTCTATGAGTGGGTCTTGTGTGGTGCCCTCATGATGTACCAGGTGTTTGCAGTTCACCTAGGCTTAGGCAGTTATTCAGATATTGCAGTCCTCAAACAATTGGTGGTTTGGTGGTGAAATGAAACCATACTGGCTTCAAAACTGATTTGAATGGAAGTTGACAGTGGCAGAGAAAGTTGGTCTGTCTGGAGAAAAAGTGGTAACCAATACAGTGGCACAACATTCTGTGATAAGACTAATCCTCTCTGGCATATCAGTAATTCATGTCACACGAGCTGTACAAGATCATCATTTTTCCTGATGTTGTCAAGACTGAGGCATTCAGATATGGAAAAGTAAGTCTTCAATGATGAAAGAGAAGTAGCACAGCTTGCAGACGTGGTGCTATGATAAAGCTTCAATTTAACAGAAAATACACAAGGCTATATACTGACTGGTGTCAAGAAAATCAGGCATGCTTGAAGACATGGCACCAGAAGGACACAGAATAAAGGGATCTGGGAGGAGGAGAAACAGTCATTTGGCTCAATCAAGTAATGCAAGGTTAAAAGACCATGACAAAGGCCACAGGATATAGGGATACAAGTATTCCTGACAGGATTTACGAATAGAAGTTGACCCATGATTTATTGCCAGCAAACTTGACAATATAAACCCTGCAAATAATACACCAACAAACGTCAAAGTGATAACACAATTTTTTATTTTTTTTTGGTAGTGGTACAAGTCACCATGCACCTCACGCACACACTGGGGACTCTTGCCTCCACAGTGCCTTGCTTAAGACATTAATGCAATAGTTGCACAACTATGAAGAAAAAAGGGGCAGACTGCAAGGGTTCAAAACCTGCTCAAGTAGACTGATTTTACAGTACAACAAAAAAATGTAAAACCATTCCTAGACTTTTGCACTTCAGAAGTTAAAATTGGGGAGATTAAACCTGATGGGAGAGTTTTTTTTTTTTTTTAAACAAATATGTCTCCCTTCTTGGAATGACATACTAATCTTGCATTTGGACATACCATTAATAAGGCAATGACTGAAGTTCTGTGTATAATTCAGCTATCAAACATGGAAAGGGAGATTGAGCTGGAAGAACATATGCAACAGCAGAAGTGCTACGAACAACTGAGGAAGAAGGAAAGGGTGTGGACAGCTTAGCATCTATACACTGGAAGACAGAGAGGAAGAGGAGAAGAATATGATAATGGACATGGCACAATGTCATGAGGCATGTGGACATGGCACAATGTCATGAGGCATGTGGACATGGCACAATGTCATGAGGCATGTGGACATGGCACAATGTCATGAGGCATGTGGACATGGCACAATGTCATGAGGCATGTGGACATGGCACAATGTCATGAGGCACGTGTGATAGGTAGGTGGAGAAGAACAGGAATGGCAAACAAATGAGCAAAGAAACACTGGTGGCACATGGAAGAGAGGGAGAGTTCAAGCGGAGTTAATGAAATGCTATTTAACAGAGCAGTTAAGGAGAATCTTACAACTCGTAAGATGCAGTATTTGTAAACAGAAAGCTCCCAGGATGTCTGGGACAGATGGAGGAAAGGAGTGTGAGGACTGGACAAGAGAGGACCAACTGAAAATGGATTAGATGCAACTACTAAATGGGTATGATAACTCATCCTTCTTCCATCAGCAGTCTTGATTGTGTGTTTTATGCTTGTCACACTGACCACTGGTCAACCCAAACCTATAGAGAGATAAGGCTTTAAGGTGATCCATATAGGACAATGTGTTAATAGCCTGAATTCTGTTGGTGAGGAATACCTGTGAGTATTCTAAATGTTGCATCTGCCTGGTCAGGTACATGCTGATGGGAGCACTGCACTTAGTGATGGGTCTGACAAGGGCTGAGTAAGTGGTATTTTAACTTCCTTATACCCGGATGCCATACTCTTACTTATAAGTTGGGAGACTTAGAAACATTTTCTTTCTACCTTGGCTACATGTTGGTCAAAGGACAGATTACTGTCTACATATGTTCCCAGATTCCCAACTACTTGGTCAACTCTAAGGATTGTCTTATTGATAAAGTAAATAATCTCGGTTTATTTTTCCCAAAAGGCACTATAATGAACTTCTTGGTATTAAGTTTTAATCTGTGGCTTTGGCACACTTCATTTGTCTGTGTTAAACCCACTTGCAGGATGCTAGTGTCATGGGGAAAATCAATGATGGCGCCCAGTTTGCAGGCATCTGAAAACTTGGTGAGCCAGAGGCCCTTGATATTAGCCTTCACCTCAGGGAAGTAGATGCCAAACCGAAATGGGCTCAGTACAGAGCCCTGAAATACTCCTCTGATGAATGGATGGCCGATGTGATCTCATCTATCCTGACTTCCTGAGTCCTACCTGTGATCCAGCTGACAATCCAGTGAGTTATGTATGGATTTATTCCTAGTCTGAGTTTGTCAACAATACCTCAGTGAGGTATTGTATTGAACATCTTAGCCAGGTGTAGGCAGGTGGTATGCACAGCTTTCCTCTCATCAACTGCCTTGGTGACTCTCTTTCAAAGAACTCTACCAGGTTAAGTAGGCATGAAAATCCTTTGACAAAACCAAAGTGGGGTGTATCCAGTGTCTGTAGGTTGCCATTGTCTTTGTTGATCATTCCCATGATAATACATTCCATAGCTTTGCATATTAGACTAGTCAAGCTAACGGGTCTGTAGTTTCTGGAGTCAGTTAATGGTCCACCCAAGTAGAGAGAATTAACTGTTGCAGTCTCCCAGTCATATGCTACCTAGCCTGTTTTGAGGCTGTAGTTGAAAGTGGTTCTGATGGGTCACGTTTCAAGTTAAGGAGGCAACCCAAGATATTGCCTGGGCCCACTGAGGCTGTGTTTTGGCCTTAGTGAGTGCCACCATGACCTGTTCCCTGTTAACAGCTGGGGAGGTTATGCTAGTATGGATTTCACAGGGAGAGGCAGAGGAAGAGTGGAGGTATAGTTAGAGCTGAATTTGTCAGCTAGCAGGTTTGCTATGTCATACTGCTCAGTGAAGCTGGTACTATTTACTATTGGGTCAGAACATTGCTGTGTGTCACTTTTAAGGTTTTGGACATAGATGTGGAAGGTCTCGTGGTTATGTTTAGCCTATCTTGACCTTGTAACTGGCCTTGTTGCATTTAATTATTCCTAGTTTCCTGTTTAGTTTAATTAGTGAGCTCTTGTCATTTTAAGAATTGCTCATTCTGATTTTGTCCATGATTTGTTTCCTTTTGTTATATACCATGCTAAGGTTAGGATCCCACCAGCACAGTTTGTTTTGGGCTTATATCTGATCTGTACAGCAGCCTCTATGCAGCCATTTACATGGTTGTACAGGGTTTCTGTGAACAATTCAGCATAGGGTGCTGTGAACTTGGGGTTAGGAGGGGCACTGAATTTTGACAAACTGTCACTTGATAGGATGTATTTTGTTTAGAACAGTTCCTAACTGTGAGAAGTGTTGCTGGGTTTTTCATGTTGATTTTTATTTCTAAAGAAACAGCTCTGTGATCCGACTTCAGCAGTGAGAATGCAACACCACTGGGGGGGGGGGGGGTGCACCACTCCCCAATACTGTTGTGTACTAGGTCCAGTATGTCTGAACCTCTCATTGGAGTATGCACCATCTTGTCAAGGGTATTTGTGTTAAAGTCCAGAAAATGTTGTGCCTACAAGCTGAATGCAGTGTGTTTCCCAGCAAATTGAGAGATAGTTGAAGTCTTCCTCCAGCAGCTCTAGGTATGAGTTACAGGATTCTTGTGGCACAGATGGTGACCTATAGCTTGCTAATACATGATAAGGGACTTTATCGATGATTAATCGCACATGGATGAACTCTGGGCGTAATCCTGTTTAAACAATCTAGAGGGATACCTGTTGCTAATGTAGATGGAGACACCTCCACCTTTAGTCTCAGTTGCTGGTGGTCTAAATGTTTGAACAGTACTGAAGTCTTGCCCTTCTGGTGTACTTTCTGTGGCTTTAAACCATGTCTCAGTAATGGCACAGATGTCTATATTCTCCAGAGTGGAGAGAGTTTGTAGGGTGTGGTATACCTCTCAAATGTACAGATTTCGCAGAATGTCCAGATTTTTGCCTCATATTTTTGGTCCGTTTTTCATAAAATTTGGTTTTCTGGAAAATTAGTGGCAAATCATTGAAGACAGGAGTTAGAAAATAATGACAGACATTTGAGTTTCAGAGTACATACCCTTCAGAAAATTCATGCTAATGCAAAACCTGTTTGTTATTCTCTCAACTTTCTATGTTTGCAAAAGAAATATTTAAAAATCATCCATATTTTTGAGCCTTTGTCCCGCTTTTATTAATGGCTTTTTCCAGATTTCTTGCTGTAAGAGGTTGAGAGGTATGGGGTTTGGAGTTTCTTGTTAAAACTCCTAGCTTTGAGCAGCAACACCTTTAATCTCTTTTTGGTTTTATTTGCCAAGTTGGTAGCTGTGTCAATTTGGCATTGCCTAAAAAAGTTTCTAAGGCAGTGGATTAAGTTTTAGCCAATATCTGGAAGCCCGGGTGGGGGATAAGTTCAGACTATCCTTGCTAAAGTAACATGGTCTGCTAACCATGCCCTCCAATGATGACAAATATTACATCCCCCTGGAATGATACCAGAAACAAAGCCAATTGTTAGTCAACCAATTTTTGTTCATACTGCGGAATCATCCTTGGTGAATGTAGAATGCTGCTCAGTGCAAGGCTCATACTTGTCTGAAACGCATATTCATAGAGCTCCGTAATGTCCCTCTTCATATAGTCCAGTGAGGTACATCTCAGGTCATTTACACCAACATGGACTGCAATACAGTTATACTGGTACCAGTGGTGTACTGACTTTGATGCGTGCATAACCTAGTGGATCCTGGCTCCAGATAAGCAACTAACCGCTATCTTCTTCTCTTTGTCCAGTATGGTGAGTGGGGCATCTGTGCATCATTCCATGGAGTTCTCTATGACAAGCACCCTCATTAAAGAGCTTGCTTACCTTATGGGCTTTTATATTGGGTTAATTTGGGTGTAGGTGCACGTATGGTGTTTGGTGTTGCTTTTGGTGTGCGCTTTAGAGAATGCGGAGGATAGGGGTTGCTGTTTGTAAGCTTAGGTAGTCTTTGAGGTTTGGGAAGACTGCTTTTTAGTGTCTTTGGACAAGGTGGTCTGTGTGTGTGTAGTGGGCACTGTGTGGAGGATGTACTGCGCGTTCTTGACAACCTTATTTGCAAGCAAAATTTCTCCCTGAAATGAAATTGTGTATGTACATCTCTCACATACTGTTAGTTTATTTAAAGATTGAATGGTTGTCTGTGAACATGAGACAATTGCTGCATTGTCTCAGGATGCTCATATCTACCTAGCTGGCTATGGAGGCATTTGGAAATTGCATATCCAAGTTATCCAGACCTACATTAGAGTAGGCTATTATGGCTTGAGGACCAGGCTATACAGAGGCCTCCTAAGGTGGTATCTAGGGTTAGGGACTAGAGTTACTCATTAAAATGTCACTAGAATAAAACCAGTTTCTTAAACACACAGTTAGTTATCCATTGACTGAAAGTAGCTTTTTAACCAAAAATAAAGCATGCCATTTTCTATACAAGCTCAAAGAAACTAATCTACATTTAATCATTGTACTGTCTTTGGATATTAACATTGCAGTCAACAACTAAATTAATCTATGACAGCATATATATAGAGAAGTGCTACAGTTTCTAGCAAACTACTGTCATACTCACTAAACATTTTTAACATTCCTGTAAGGATGCAAGCCCCCTTCACTATGATCTGGGGTCTGTGTGTTCCCCATGCCCCTATACACTTACTTAGTCTAACTCAGAGACTGCAGCACCACAGAGAAACAGAAAACACAACCTTCTGCTCGTAAAACAAGCCTGCCCTTACTCTGAAGGGTTAAGACCTTGAAGCTAGGATAAATAATTAGGGTGCATTAGTGCATGAAGGCTTGATCTCCACATTGCAAAAGAATGAATACATTTGTACCTTATTTTTTGTTTGTTTTTCTACTGTGAATAACTTAAATGTTAGTTTAGTTTAAATATGACTGGTTTTGCTCTTTTGGCTATATACTTTGATTTTCATACATTGTTACAGAATATATTCAATGTTCCATTGTTTGAAGCTAACTCCATTTTGTGATGTCTACACTTTGAAATACAAGCTTTTAGAACCATAATTTAAGAAATAATTTTGGCGTTCAACCATTTAGTTAAAACTGCTTTGAGAAATTTAGTTTTAGTGATTTGTTTATGGCCAAATGATTATTTAAGTCAGTTAATCTTTGACCACCTGAACTAGGACCATTATTTAAAATAAGCCACCTGATTTAGCTGCCTAGCTATGGTGGCTCAGGCTATAATGTGCATTGTTTTAAAGAAGCACTGTGTTGTGGCTTCCAAGGTGATGTTACTCATTAAAGAAACCTCAGACTATTATGTGAAACCAATTTTTAATCTGTTAAATGCCAGCAATGGACATTTCACACTTAGAATTGTGCTTCATCACGCTACAAAACATATACACAAGTACAAAGTAGAACAACGTTTATAACCAACCAACTGCATTGCAAGTTCTTAATTTAACAAATATACTGTAGTGCTTCATAATAAAAGAACATTCGTTTTCCAACAAGTTTTTTTGTTTGTTTTGGTTTTGGAGACAGTGGTAAAACAGACTGTGTGCATCAGCATTAAAAACTTTAAAGCTTTTCTGTTGTTCCTTTATTACAAAATACTTTTATTTTATTATTTTTTTTACCATTTGAGTTGTGTCTAGTAGGTTGGTATGAATAGTTTGGTGTTAATCATACACTCGTGTCTGTATGACAAAAGTCCTATTATGTCTCTCATCTACTGTTATATGAACTTATATATACCCCATCTGGTTTGCCTGAAAATATCAAAATCTCACATTATCGAATCCCACATCGTCGAGACGAAATCAATGAAAGTCACTTCAGCGAAAGACTGGATCAGCGAAACTACTCCTAGGGTAAGTAAATGGTTGGCCAACAAGGTGAACTTTGACATTTTCCCAACTGTAGTTCGAGCTTGGAGTTGGTATATTTAGGTGTGGAGGGGGGTGAGTCGAGGATGGTACAGTTTAATTTTTGTGACTTTTGGTATTACAGATTACTTATCCTGGGAATATATTCGATGGTCCGGTCTTTTGCTGAAGTGGGTTTTCACTGAGTTTGTCTCGACAATGTGGGATTCGATAATATAGCAATAACCCACGCCTGGGTGTGGGTAATGCGGGATTTACCCACGGTTGGCGTGGTTTGGTCCCGAGGGCAACCAAACAAAGACAACCGTGGGTAAATCCCGCATTACCCACACCCAGAAGTGGGTTATTGCTATTATACTATGACATTATTTAAGAAAAGAAATAATTACTTTTCTTAAATAATGGCATTGTATAATGCCTCTTTGCTGCCCTTCCGCAGCTGTCTGGTATCCGCGGCAGTTCTGATGTACTGCGCATGCCTACGCAGTACATCAGAGCTGTGGGCAAAAGCAACGGAGAAAGCAAGATCTCCGTTGCTTTTTACTGTTTCACTATGTTAAATGGGTTTAACATAGCGAGACAGCTTTAAAATAAGCAACGGAGATCTCCGTTGCTTATTTTAAAGCTGTCTCGCTATCTTAAACCCATTTAACATAGCGAGACAGGTTTAAAAAAAAGCAACGGAGAAAGCAAGATCTCCATTGCTTTTTACACACTGTGTCGCTATGTTAAAGGAGTTTAACCTAGCGAGACAGCTTTAAAAAAACAACGGAGATCTCCATTGCTTTTTTTAAACCTGTGTCACTATGTTAAACTCTTTTAACATAGCGAGACAGTGTTTTAAAAAAAGACTTATACTAATGGAAAAAGTCCGGGCGACCGGACCTTTTTCCATTAGTATAAGTCAATTTACAACGTGCACGCTGGCCAATCAGCATGCACGTTTTGGAATATTAATGGAGGGTCATGGAATAATGTGGGATTTTGACAGTATGAAGTAGACCCACTCCCAGCTATTATGTGGTCTATAGCAGTCTTGTAGATATCAATATCTCTGCTAGTCTTAGTAGTTTTGCACAGTTTGTTATATCACATAACCATCTTTCATTTGAACCACTTTCACCTTTGTAAGTTGACATGGATTTTTCTCTCGACTCTTCTATCAGAGATCCTCAAGCCTCTTTAAATGTAATGCATTTAAAAAGAAAGGCATCATGCATCACTTTATGGACTTAAATCATGTTGTCCTCAAGGCTTCTATATGCACATCCAAACACTTCAACTTTTCTCCCTAATAGGATCCCTTCATTTCATTTATATCCTTATGTACGAACATCTGATCTATACCTTCCAATACATTCCTTTCTTCTTACAGGTCCCACATTGGGAGTTTGCGTTCTAAAGTCTATGTCAAATCTGCAATCACACAGTAGTATGAGGAGTTAAGGTTTTCTTAAATGTTATTGATCTAAATATCAGCCCCACAGTCTTGGGATAATTCCTTACAGCATTTCTTTACAGGATATAAAAAAAATATTTTTCAGTGTTACCCTAAACTCCTAAATTCCTCAAACTCCTATATTTCTTTACCAGGGAAATTGTTATAACATACTCCTTACAGTTTGTCGTTATTTAGGGATAGTTTCAAAATGTCAATCTTCTCTGTCACCTGATGGATATATTTCAAAATTCAGTAAGACAACACAACCTAGTTTAACAACATATTTAGATACATTATACTGCTGAATGAGAAAGAAATCATATGTGCACAGACAGAACAAATGGAGATCCGATACCGACTCCACTGATCATACTCATATGAAAGTCAGCATGCTCATCCACCTTAACTTTGCAGACTGTCAGTTATTCCTTTTTTCACAATAAACAGGATAATATGCTTCTGTCTGAGCTTGCAGAGGACAATGTGGTGTTGACCATCTTCATAGTCCTCTTTCAGGACTCATGCAGGTAGCCAATAAATTGCAGGAGATGCTGCTGAGAAATATGCAAGTTTTGGATGACAGTTGTCTCTGGAGACAAGTTAGTAGCTTAATGCAAATGCATCCCTGCAGGCAGTGCAGCAGTTAGTGCCTTAATGGAGACTTGAACTGTGAAGAACAAAACCCGCTAAGATCCACCAGAGTGGTGAAACAACAAAGGGTGACAACACACATTACATCTGACAAAAATGCATCTGCCAAGAGGGTTCATTTTCAGGTGGGTGCGTATAGGGAAAGTAAGGAAGAGATGGAGGTTAAGGATCCCACGTGACAGTATAACTAGAAGGGGAAGAGAGCAACTCCTGTGACCAACAAAAGCAACTGCAGTGCAGCAGAAAGATGGATATCATTGCCCTTGTATCCAGATACAGACAAATGACCTTTGCAGAAAAAAAATCAGGGCAATGCAGAATTATTACAATAAACTACTGAGGGGCATTCCAAAAGTAGTAGTGTCTGTACAATGTTGACACACTGTAGGACCTTCAGGCAACAGCCCTGTAATAAACCACCAGCACTATCATGCTATCTATTCCTAACCAAACTAGTGAAAAGTGTTGCATTTACTAGTGTGAATAAACAGATTAATTGCATTAAACACAGATTAAACTGAGAAGTTAATGCAAAGCTATGGTTTAACATCTACATTTTAGTGCTTTGAATACATTTATACCTCACTCAGACTCTCATTGCACCAATGTGTCACTTAACACCTCAGTAGCCTTAGTGCTGGTGATATTTAAGATAGCAAACATTTAGATTGAATAATTAAGGAAAGTTCCTGCAAAACATTCAAGTTGATGACAAACTCCAATATTGCAAATAAAATTACAAGATCACTGGAAAGTGAGGGAGAATTGAAAAGACTAAATGTGTGAGAATAAAGCAAAAAAAAAAAAAGCACACACAAGAAGAATGTAAGGCAACAGATGTTAATATCTATGGTCTGATGGCCGGGTTTTTATGGAAGAACAACATCCTGATACAGTAGCAGTAACAGAAAGCTGATCCCCTTGGAACTACCATCGGGATATAAACATGCTGAGGTAATATTTTCTAGAAGGGGCAGGGTGAATGAAATGGGGAGGTAGCTAACTGAAAAAAGTCATGTAACAGAGCAAAAAGAGACCAGGATACAAAAAATAATCCAAATGCATATGTGACTATTTGCTACCAAAAGCAAGCTACATAATGTGCTAAATTATATAAGCAAAATATTATTTTGCTATGATTTTGGTACTAAAATGAGACTGAAGTGGTGAAGCCACTGAATGAAAAAAGGTCATGACTGAAGGGTAAGTAATAGACTTTCCATTGTGCAACACCTCCAGCCTGGCATAATCTCTGTTTAATACACTGCCTATTAAGCACTGCCAATAGTAAATCTTTTGCCGGAGGTTACTGCGTTTTTAAACGTGTGAACTTGTTCCAGGCAATAGTCATCATTTGTCATTATGAAGCCTTACAATAACGTTTTGAATCAGTAAGAACAGATAACAGAGAGATTTAATGAGCAGTATAGATCTCTATTTTTACTCTCTCTTTCAAACCCCATAATACAGGAAAGCACAGTACACCTTCATTTACGTACACAACATTTTTTCATATTAAGTAATGCAAATTTTCTTACACTTTTACTTAATAATGCCTCCTCTGTAATTCTGGAACTTATTTCTCAGGCTTGCTTCATCTAAATATGCTTAAACTTTGTTTCTGTAACTTATTTTTCAGGACCACTTGCAACTGAAAATAGTCACTTTAATCAGTATATCTACCCAGATATCCAAGAAAAGGAAGTACAGCATTGTTGTTTCTTTCCATACATTTATCTAAGGATTGTCCAGCACTACTAGCACTCCTCTAAAATTTTGTATAATTCAACAGATGTTAATTTAATTACATGGAATGCATTCCCGGTGCCCCTCAATCTCTGATGACAAGTGCTATAGTGGAAGCACTGTCACAGTGACGTATCAAAATTTCTCTTGGTATTCATCTCCACCTCAACTCTGCACACCTACAGTCACACAACTGACTGCTTTCTTTAATGCATATCAGCTGTTTCATCAAACACCATGTTGTTGGACTTAACAACCAAACAAAATATTAAACATCTATCAGCACATTTTAATGATGATCTGAAACCTTGTACTTGCCTTTATAGATGTTAAATATTTTTTTATCCAAAGATGTAATATGAACTTTCTGCAATCTCACCTTATGCTTACCGCATCCTGCTGGTAATGACATGACCCTGCTTGTCAACTTACAAGCAGGACTCAAAAAAACACATTCTTGACCTTTACTTACATGAAAATCTACCTTCAAAACACATTTCTGTTATGATGTGATGAGTGCAAATTGGCATTTGTATTCAATAGGTTTTAGCTTCTCAAAGTTCAAGTATGTTTAACACAAAAATTCAGTATATCCATTTTACATACTAGTTTTGGTACCATCTATTGTAGGTATCAAATGAGGTGTGCTTAAAAACCACTAGACCAAACCTCTCCATCCTCAATACCTCTTTGCATGCCAGAATTCCTACAACAACAAAATTATTATGTAGTCCCTTGAATGAGACACACTCACCACAGCTCTCACTACAATACAATGGTGCAAGTTAGAGCAGGACTGGTGTGGGGGTGCAAAGTGGTTATGTAGTCCCCTGCATGACACCCCCTTTGCCACAACTCTTAATACACCCACAATGGTATAAACTCTAGACTGATGCAAGTTTGATTGATACATTAACAAAGTTTTGCTATTCATACTCTTATTATACATTAATAAGCTATTCTCGCATATCACATTTGTGAGGTCAAATTGGAATGTCATTTATAGTTTCTACTACTTTCCACTAATCAAGCTTGCACCAGTAAAGACCAGTATAAAACAGATACTGAACTGGAAAGTAAATAAGCAAAACACGAGTAGTTCTTACCAGGTGAAGTGAGAGAACCCATCGTCTTCACAGTACTTGGACTCCAAGACTTTCGGGAACCTAAGAAACATAAGATTAAGAAGATGGAACTTGTATAATACACGAGAACAAAAGTTAAGTGTTACATACTGCTAATAGTGCACTATTTGTGACATAATATGGTGGGGTAATTGTATTTTACAAACAAATACTGCATTACACTGGGTTGGATTAAGAACCAACAATTACTTTTGGCACATCCATGGTCTTTGCTTGTCAGACTCCTCTGTTTATCTGGCAATTGAGATTAACTGAATAGCTCTAGGCCACTTCCTTTTTTAGCGTAAAACATAACACTCACTTTGTTTTATGAAGCAATATTACTGATTGAATGCAGACTGTGAAAATGCCTTTTTGTGCACCGTTTGTCAAAAATTTTTTTTTTTCCCAAATTAACAACTTGTGAATGCCATCTCAAACTATGAATATTTTCACCAAGACAAAGAAGGACCAGGGTTACATATATTAAATCATGTATTTCTCCATGGTATACAGTGACAGCCAAATGAAAAATTTACAAGATTATTCACACACTATAATTTTTTCTCTAAAATAACCACTTCTTGGGAATCATTTTAATGGACCGAGATTTACAGTATTTCCTTTCAACAAATTATTCATAATTTTCTGTTTTTCACTACGTAGATAGAAAATGTTATAAGAGTTCTTGCTTCTCAGTATACCTGCAAACACCTGTTTGCCAAAAGTGTAGCATCAGACATCACTGCTACCTCACAGTCATTGGTCCTCGGCTGATGTAGCTTCGGAACAGAGTCTATGTTGTTCCTGTGTCTGCATGGGTTTCTCCAGGTGCAAAGGTCTCCTTCTACAGCCAAAAGACATGGCAGTAGGTAAGCTACTAAGATTCTAAACTGACTTTAGGTCTGTTTGTCCTAGAGAGCAGCTTCTAGTCTAGGATTTGTTCTCTGCCTTACACTCATGGACAAAATCCTGCTTCTACTTGATTGAGAAGTAAAACTGGATGTCATCAATATAATAATGATAATTCAGACACTGCTTTTTAAGTTATTTACATAGCAGTGATAGCTCAGACATTATCATTTGTTAGCTACAAAGTACTCATAACTCATATTACATCTTCTAATGATGTCTTCCAATGGAACCCCATATCCGTCAGAGTGGTTCAAAGATGAATTCATCTCAAAAATCACCTTCAGTTAGTGTCCTAAAAGTTAAGAAACAAGCTAACTGTGGACTGTGCACAAATACCATACTAGATATGTCAGTAAACTAAAAAGATCCTATCATCCACAGTATCAAATGCTGCAAGAGAGCTGAAGGAGCAGCAAAAGTGAGCAACACTGATTTCTCATCATAGGAAGATCATTTACAGCATTACTGAGTTCTGTCTCAGAATTACATTGCCTCTTGAAACCAGACAGTTCAATTAAGATATAAAATGTTTTGGAGATCCTGCCAATAAACTGCAAGATACAGATGGTTCAGTAATTCTACATGAAAGTCAGATACAAAGGATGATTTCTCTAGAACAAGAGTCATTAAAATCTCTCTTAGACTAGGAGGAAAACTCCAATTCTAAGGGACCTGACATTCGGGAAAATAAACAGACCCAGGATATCCAAGCTGTTTTTAACCAAACTAGTTGAACTCTGGGTCCAGTCTGCTGGCTGATAGATACACACTCAAAATCAAATCCAGTGACCACAGAGCACAAAAAGTATTAAAACTCAAATTAAGCAAAAATCAAGAGGCTTATGCCATGATTTTCCAGATACCAAGCAGTGGTACTATGGAGGGTTTGCTACCTAAAGAAATCAGTTTTAGCTGTAAATAAGAGCTTCACAAGCATAGGTTGAAAATTCTTTCCAGCTGATGAGATGGGCTTGAATGTGCAGCTTAACCACAATTTGGAAAAGATTTGCCTATCAAACAGAAGTGGAAGTATTACTGGAGAACAGTACTGACGTCTTATGGAAGAATCCTGCACGAGGGTCCAGAACTCTTACTTAGCCTATTTTTTCCTTCTGGAAGGAAGATGCACTTCATTTTGCATCCCATCCATCTAAAAGGCCAAAATTAATGGTAATACCATGGCTTTTAATCTCCCAAAGTGTCAAAGCATATCTGCATTGGGGGCTACCTGATGCAAAGTATCACTTATCACCTAATTACAGGTAGCCACCAATGTTTCTAGATCATTAACAATAAAAGTCATGGGAAAATGGTCAGTTAATTTAAGTAAACTTCTTAAATTCAAAAACTTGACCAGCTCATACATGGGAAAACTAATAAGAGGGAGCACTACTAAAAAGTGAGTTGACAAGGAAATTGGTGAACTCTTGCAAAAGTACCTACATCTCATGCAATGGATAGTAAATGAGGAGAAATCTGCATTATATTCCTGCCCCAAAGGGATACTGAAATGAGTCAGTATTTCTTCAAAGGACCTGGACTGCCTCCCATGTAAACAGAACAACATCTCCCAGTCACGTCCCATCTACAGCACTACAAAACTGAACTGCTGCCACTAAATGAGGGGCAAATCTGAAATCCAGCCAAGTGACTGTAGGAAATGCAAGATCAGCCTCAAGCAACAAGTTAGACATTATAGCCAATTTGCTGGTGATAGTCACTGCTCTACTGTAAGGCTCCTTGAAATAGACCAGCTGAGAAATCTTTCTGTCTATTGCCCTACAGTCTTTAGGTCCCATGGGTACCTCATGCAAAAACTCATACTCTAAAATTTCACCCTTGAGGAGTAGAACGTTATCATAGCAGTGCATATAGCCCCTGCCTATGGTCAGTCAATAGTAGCAGCAAAATGATTGGTCCCTGCTAAATATCAGTTTTGTATCACTTCTCTCCTATAAGGACTGCAAGCAGAATCAAAAATTGGTAGTAGGCCCCCACTGCCAGACAGACAATATTTTCCTAAAAGATCATGAACTAAAAAGACCAACAGCAGTCAACTTCAAATGTGAAGAAGAAGACATGTAAATAGTACTACTCAAAGTGCAAAAAGATACAAAATGGTCTAAAGAAAATGTTGAGGTCAGGTAAAACACCTGGCAAGTAAGCCTTTTAGTGGAAATTCATTAAAAAAGGCTTTTATAAGAGAGGACACAAATATTTATTTGTGATTATCTTTTAGTAGTCTCATTATGGATTAGGGACTAACCTCCAAGAAACAGAAGATATTAGTCATTTTACAGTTATATATAAACCAATTCCAGGTATTATTCAATAGAAAACACCAAAAGCTCCAAAAAGTCAAGTGAATGTTTTTGACATTTGGAGATTGAAGGGTTAAATAAGTTAATGAAGTATTTAATTGATGTGTGTATTTAAAGGATGGGTTTATATGATTGTTTGTCCCACTGAAGGCGAATTGCCGAGGTACCAGGACATATGCAGTATATGGATTAAAGTTTTTTCATCCTATTACTTGACTTTTTGGAGTTTTTGGTGTTTTCTATTGCCATTGGTGTTGGAGTTGTATGTTTTTGCCAGGTATTATTCAAGTCTGATGACCTACAAAACCCATGAAAAACGAAGAAGTCAAAATAAGGTATTTTAATACAGTGAAAAGGGAATGAAGTGCATTTACAGATCTTAGTTCCTTCTCTTTGTGCTCATAACATCCATCTTTAACAGCTACAGACTACCAGCTGAGTTGTATTTTATTTATTTATTTGTTTACTGGGAAAGTCCGACTTGTAAAGAAGCCAATTTTCAGCGAAAGCCCGGGGAAAAATGCTCCAGATGCAAGTCTTTGTAAAGTGGGAGGAAACTGGACCCAGAGAAAACCCACACAAATGCAGGGAGGACATGCAGACTACGCACAAAAGGCACCCTAGACAAGAATCAAACCAGAGAACCTCTTGCTGTGAGGCGACAATGCTACTGTTGCACCACTGCACCGTGCAGTAGTAGTAGTGCTTTAAACTCAATAGACCAGTCATTTTAAACATCAATAAATCTGCAGAAATGCTCACCATTTATTAGCTTTGTTAAAATTAGTCACCAGTTTCAGTTGATCAGTTTAGCCATGATTTAACAAGGCCATTTTAAAGAAACTTTTTAACAAGCTAAAATAAGTGGCAAATTGCTTATTATAGGATTCATGCCTAGCACAACCTTTTTCTTGACATACACGTAATATTTGTGTCAGTAGCACATACTTTGCTCTGCACTTAATTGTGAACATACGTTTTCATTTGTAGGTGCCTCCACTTTAGTTTAGTCTGGAAGGTAGCACAAAGGATTAAGGCTATGAGCTGTCAATAAGCTGCCTTCTGTTTTCCAGAGTTTGAGTCCCTCAACTGCCAGTTTGCTTTCTGTGTAACTTTTAACAAGTCAGATAACTAGACAGTGTCCTGGGACAATAGGTTAGGCTTTTAAAAGGTCCTCTTGCCCCGGTGCTTAGTAACTACCTATGAATCAATGAATCATCTGTCAGTTTAATTTGAACAGACTACACTCTGATCACTGAAATTTTATATAAGTAGTTCTCAGTTCCACATAAAAATATGCCAGGCTGGCAGAAAACTGCTACTATTACCTGGGATCATACAATATCTTATTGCAACTCTGTCTTCACATGCCTTTCTTCTGGATAAATTGAACTACCTTCATGCCAAGTATTTCTCAAGGTTTCAGAGGACATTGTAAGTGGCTTTTTTAAATAACTAGGCTCAGCTTGTTGAATAAGTTCTATGATTCTGGAAGGTAGTTTGCAGACTGCTGGGTATTGTTAAGCATCTCATTCTCATATCCCCAGCATGTAGCTGCACCAAAATTATCATTTTTATATATAAATGTCACTGCATTTATTCTTAATCTCACTAGATATCAACTCCACTTTTGTCCTTTTGTTGCAAAATTGCTCCAAGTTATAGTTAACACTCTGAGTACATTGTAAAGAAAAACGAGGATGATGTCTGGAACTTTATATTCTATTACTGTAACTTGGCTGTAGAACTATTCCATAATACCTGTTAAATTTATATATTATTTTGCAATGTATTTTGTATGTAGAGCTTTTCTTCCATTTCCTGTACAGAAAATGGGTTCCAAACCATCTCGACAATTCTGTTTAAACTTAAATAAAAATAGTAAAATAAAAAAAAATTGGACAAGCTATCTGAAATATTTTAGGAAAAAAAAATACATTTCTTTTAATTAAGTTTCTTCTTTTTTTTTTTTTTGACTCCATGGAAGTTTCATTCAGGGATTAGCAGATCGAGCACATGGTCATGGTGGAGTACAATAATCCTGCTGATTACATACACCTCCCTGATCACACCCCTATGTGAACTGCAACATCACAGCAATCTCGTGGTGTGCCTCTACTGAAAGGGACTACCCCATATAGGCAGACAGCCATAACTTCACCAGTAGATTCCCTTTGCTGTCTCAAGGAGGTACGATATTCAAGATCGAACATGAACTGTGGTACTGTTAGAAGGTTTAGAAGAGACTGCAAGGACAGAACAAGGCTCATACTCTCTCTCTCCTGATTTTTAATCCCTATCACAGAGAACATATACGTCACAGTGCCTTCCTCCCACTTTGCAAGCCCTTGTGTTTTTTTGCTGCTCCCAGTCACCATTATGTGCTACTATCAGAGTTGACAGAGCCTTGTCCCTTCCCTAAGGTAAAAGAATCGCCATAAGCACATGACCTTTTCCCTCTCCAGCCAGCAAATCATCCAACTGGATTTATCACTGAACCCTGGTCATTCATATCATAACTAGAATCAAAACCTCTGTACCAGTGGTTGGCTTAATATTTAAAAAAAAAATACTGGCTCTGTAGTGCGTAAACCCTGACCCAGATTACACCCCAGATTACACAGGTTCTTGTTTATTCCCTAGATGATTCCAGTTCAGCTAGTGGCTTTTATATACTGGAAATGCCAATGGGTAAGGAAGGAATGAGGGCTGATGCCAACTCGCATCCCAGGGGAAAGGGCTGGAAGTCCTGCAGATGGCTAAACAAGATGGCTACTTAGGGATGGGTCACCTGCATGGGGGTATAATAGAATGGTCAAAGTACTGGTAGAAGCATCCAAAAAGAAAACCACTAAACCTTGCTAGATGATGGCTGGAATCCCAGACTTTTGTATCCCTCACTGCCAGGGCTTGGGAGGAATTAATGCACCTATATTGTTAGAGGGATCACTTGCCATGGGGTAACAGGGGCCAAAAAATATTTTAAAACTTAAAAAGAAATAGATTTCTTATTTGTATTGCTACTTAATTATGTCAGTATTAAAATTGGAAAGATGTTTATGTTGGAGTGGGGTGCACCAGGTACCCACCCACAGATAAACTCGTGGAGATAAGTTTCTCTACAGGGGTGTTGAAGAAATGCAGTCTTCTGTTGCTTACAGTCCTCAGTTCTGCACTGTAAAACACAAGGAAATGACAAAAAGTCCTCCAAACTTTCAATGGAAGAAGGAAATGGTGTACTGAGGTAATGAGTTAGTTTACATGGAGTTTGCTCCATGACAACATATTGTTGTAAAAGGAGTGGATTTCTAATGAAGGTCTAGAGGGACAGGCAATTCAGTAGTTGGACCAACAACTTACAGCATACCCTTTTGTAAAGTATTTGGATACAAATTGTATAGAAACACCACCGATATAAAACTTTTCTTGACACAGAACTAGGAAAGATGTCATGGGACAAAACATAAGACAGACAGGGATGGAGCGTAAAAAGAAAAGACATGCAAGGATGGGGGCAAAGGTTAATACACCTATCACTGAGAAACCATTTCATATCAGTGGTTATAGATACTATGGGTATAATGAGTGTTGCAGGTATTTTTTTTTTTTTTTTTTGAGCAGAAAATTATGCTACTGGGTGCTTTGGCTTCTTCTATTGAAGCATAAAAGTAGTAAATGCTTTAACTTGCATTCTTTAGAAAATAAGATTTTTCAAAAGAAGATCTGATAGACAGACACACAGAAATGCCAACTTAAAATCTGAACTTTTAATATAGCTGTGGAAGAATTGTGCTGTTTGAGCAACACTCCTTACTACTGACAAAGTTTGCAGTTGTTAGAGCTGTTCAGTTCTGCCTTCAGAAATGCTAACAGTAATTGCACACAAGTAAAAGACAGATATAACCAAGTACTTAACCACATCTCCTAAATGCCTTAGCTAAGGTGCTGGATGAAGAAATGTTATTTGGAGTGGACGTCAGTATACAGTCTAGTTTGAATAGTTTATTATTAGGATTATTACTGGCCGAGGTTGAGGTGGTCTGGTGAAGCCAAATAGATTAAAAGATATTGAGAATGTCAGAATTAAAAGTGAACCAGTCAATGTTGATGTCTCCTAAGATGATTGTTTCATATGAACTATTAGTTGCTGTTCAAGACAGTACCCAAGAATCAGCTATGTTGCTGTATAGCCATACAGTGACAGAAACATTGGATTTTACTTGTTTTGAGTAGAAGGTTGAAAGTAACTTTTCTGGAAAACAAGATGGAATATGTTCGAAGTTTCAGACAACTGGTAGGACTGGTATGGCAATACTTAGCTGTGGATGAGCAGCAACAGGAAGCAAGATACGACTGCAGCTCAGTGGCCAGAACATTCATGTTGGGCAGGGGATAACGGTGACCATCCCTGTCCAGCAGAACAAGCTACAAGTCCTAGGAGTAGCCCTTTAGTATCACAAAGGATGTGAATGGTGTTAATTTTCAGGAAGAATTATTAAACAGGGGTCAGAAGCCTAAAATATACTATGCAAACATATAACGGAAATGCTTAGACCTTCATTATAGGTAATTATTCACAGAAACATATTGGTGGGATTCCTTTGTCCATCTTGTAAGTAAGGTTTAGCCAGAAACTTTTGTGGATGAAATAGTAATGTGAAATAAATTGTGTAGAAAGGAAAGAGGGTATTTTTTACCACCCTTCACATGATGGAACATTGTATACAGCTGTAAGTAGTAATGTTTTGCAATGGGGTGGTGGTAATCAAAATAAACCAAGCTCTGTTCTTGAAAAAAAATTTGTGAAACAGTACTTTGCTAACAACTTCTTTTCTCCTTGATATGCAGTGAATCTGTATGTGGAATATAATATATACCTGCCTCTTGAAAAGATCAAAACAGTTGCCAAATTTGATTGAAAACTGTTGATGTTGTATTTACTCTACTTGGGTTCAGCATTTCTTCTCACAGGTACCCTGCAGCTAACAGATATACAGCAACTACAAGGGATGCAACCTTACCCTTCACTCTAATGGCAGCAACTGTATAAGCAAGACAGTCATGAGATATCTGGCATGCACTACAGTCATGTGATACCTGGCATGCACTACAGTCATGTGATACCTGGCATGCACTAGCCTTATGACATTCTTAAAGATGCTGGATTACACATCATAACCTCCCCCATAAGTTTAAGGCCTGCATTGTGAAAGCATTTTTTTTATATATAAAACAGATGAAGGCAAAATGGTACCACATACCTTGACCTGGCCAAAGCTTTTGACAATTCCCCACTCAGGTGTCATAGAAAAGATAAATAAAATAAGATTAAACCCCTATGTCACCCACTGGATTGCCAACTGGTGCACAGATAGGATGTAGGAAATCAAAATAGAGGAAATTACCTCCACAAAGATATCCACTTGCCAGTGGAGTCCCTCAGGGTTATGTGCTGGGACTCTCCTGTTTGGCATCTACTTTTCTAAAGTAAAAGCCAATACCAAAGGGCTCTGGCTGACTACATGTGCAGATGACTCCAAACTAGGAACAGTCATTAAATCCCCAAATAAGTTAGCCATCCTGCAGGATGGTTTATCTCAAATAAATAACTGGTGCCATAATCACAGACAGAAATTAAATGCCAAAAAAATGTATTACTGTATCCTTTGGGAATCATCTACCCCAGGAAAATATCACATTAACAATACACCCTTAAGAGTTCACTCACTTGTTCAGGACTTGGGAACTTATGTGGACAGTGACCTAACTTTTGACCAACATGTGTCCATTCTTGTAATACAGTCTTTCTATAGTGCACAGTGTATAAACAAAGGGATTGTGTGTAAATCTAGGGATGTCATTGCCCCCCTTTATTCAGCCCACATTAGATCAATATAATACCCCCTGTAGCATGCATCTGTCCTGACACATGCAACAACTGAAATGCCCACAGAGATACCTTACTAAATGGATAAAAGGCCCAAACAACATGTCCTACATGGGCCAACCCAAAGCCCTGTCACTATGCTCAGTATTCCACAGACTGCTAAGAGGTGACCTGTGCTTGGCAGAGAAGGCAACCTCATGCCCATTGATGTGATTTTACTGCACATCAACAAGTAAAATGGCATCAGAAATAATAACTTGGTCTAGGGTCTAAACCTCTTCTGCTACATTAGCTGAATGGTTTGGAATGACAGGTATATATCTCAGAGAATACTGCTGACCTTGAACAGACTCCCTGTTCGCATAAAACAATGTTCATCTCTGTCTATATTCAAGTGCAACTTGGATCTATGGATGGGAAACAAAAAATGTATCTCAGGACTGCCCCCATCATACTAATGGACACAAGGAGCTCCTATAGGCTTTATGTCATGCATGGGTCCTCTCATATAATCTTGGTATGATCCCAGTTATTCTCATTAGGGATTATATATATAAAATCATCAACCATGGGATAGGTAAGGTCAGTATCTATCCAAATGGGATAGGTTAATACGAGCACAAAAAGGGAAAATGGCTTGGCTTGGAATGGCCCACATAGGCTGCTATCCTAGTACTTACCTATGAACCTACATAGACACACATGCACACACACTTATTACATACACATAGTTATATAAAGATATATATATATATATTGTGTGTATGAACCATAGCTAGCCAACAAGTTTTTGCAAGCTTCAAGACCATGTTAATTAGATAAGGTGTACTCATCAAACTGGTTACAGACAGTGGTACCCATTTCGTATCTGGGCTCCTGCAAGCTGGTAAAGAGTACTGCTTCATGCATGCTATGGCAAGTCCTCACTGTCTGCAGTCTGATGGAGCTGCTGAGGAAGATGTTAAATTATTGAACAGATCATTTGACAACCTGATCCAAACGGATCTATCATGCTTACCACGTTATGTCACAGAGTGCCACAGGAGTAAGCCTTGCACAGTTAACACTTGGAACACAAATAAGGACAAACATGCCTACGCTAGAATCTAAGACTAAAGCAAAAACATCCACTTCAGAAAAGTCATGATAAATGACTACAGAGCAAAGGAATCCAAGTGTTTTTATGACGATATTGTACCCCAATTCTACAAATCCTTCATCCAGGCCAACCAATGCACCTTACCTGTGAGGAGGATAGAAAGTGGAAAACGCATAGTGTTGCAATAGAAAAAGAGATGATGAACCAGGTCCTACATGATGCAAACTGAAAATGACTCCAAATTGTCTCAAGTCCAAGCGCTGTTGGTTCGAGTGTAACTGCTCCTGATTCAGCCCAGATTATTCCAATGAGAGAAATTCGATGAAAGTCAAAATGCATTTGTAGTAATTGCTTGTCTAATCCTTTTTCTTCCACATCATCCACTCCAGTAAGGACTACTGAAAGTGATTGTGAAGTTAGAATGTCATCATGATATCATGAATATAATCACATCCAGTGGGCAGATAAGTGAATGATTTCTTCTCTTGCATATAACTACAGTATAGTTAAAATTTGCTTAGCTACTGCATACGTAATGTAAAAACTGCTGTGTCTTTAAGACCTATGCAGTCTTGTTATACATTCAGTCTGATGTGCAAGTTGTACTACTGGAGTTCTGAAATCAAGCATTTTTGCTATGTTGCCATTTTGTGACTTATAAAAACAGCTGCTTTACTTCAAATGATGGAGTCTGCTGCCCTTCTCATCACTGAATAAGATGACTGGCTACCCGTGTTAGGTACTGTGACAATAAGCACAGTAAATATTCACAGAATATATTGAGGAAGCACTTAATGCTGTCCAGGCTTTACAGACATTGAATTCCATGCAGAGACTGCAATAATGACTTGCTGTGCAGGAATGTTTCCCTTCAGAAGGCTTGTGCAAAAGAATACCATAGACATATCTAAGAATGCATTAGAGTCCTCCGATAACTTACATTCAGTAGCACATCTGTTCATTAAACAGGTAAACAAAAATTTCATAAGAAACCTAATATGGAGGCATGTAACCTAATAGGGAAGCATAAGGGGTTGGTGGGGGGAGACGACTTACACTAGAAGGACAGCAAGGACATGAAAGGGTGAAGGAAAAAGGAAATCATGAAGAGAAACCTACACTGCCACTCATTTTTCAACTTCACGATGCAGGATTTGCCCATAAATGACACAGTTGACTGACATAAGTACATTTTGCCAGGAGTGGTAAAATCCTGCCCCATCCAAAATAGGGTAGCAATTGATGGTGCGAACAGTGTTATTTATTTAAATTTGATTACTGGGGGACAACAATGATCAAACAATGATTAAATTACAGGCTAAGCCTGGGTTACATCATAATATAATAAAATAATGTATGGTATACAAACAGTGGTTTAACAGTTGGCATTAATAGTTAAGGCCTTTGCCTCCCATGCACAAGGTATAGGGCTTAATCCTTACTTCTGGCCAATGCTTGCATGGAGTTTTCATGTCCCCCTCTGCGTCTCTGTGGAGTTCCTCCTCCCACCTCCCAAAAACATGCTGTGTGTTTCCACCTCAAACTCACCCAAAAATGAAGCTGTGGGCAGCAGCATACACTCTAGATGATGTATATGGGGGAAAAGTTGCACAGACCAACCACTCTGGGCTTCAGCTGTGGTTGCAGTATCCTCATGACAGGAAAAGAAAGATCACAGACTGTTTCATGTCAGAGCTAGCCACTAAACAGTGTAAAAATTGGCTGTAAGTAATTTGGTCATGTTGTTGAATGCCGTCAAAAATGGATAAGGGTAATTTGCCTGTGATAAGTGTGATGAGGACCCAGCCTACTCCAACTTATGCCAGAGACCCATTATAACAGTGGGAGGGGTGTATGTGCTACTACTGGCCATAGTGTGCATCTGCCATAAAGTCCAGCAGCCCTAGCTCAATAAGCTACTGGCAGGCTGGTGTCCAATTGCCCGACCTGGATTAGCCCTGATGAGCAAAAGCCAGACATTAAACCAACCAGCCTCCCAAACATGAACTAAGAATTGCTACATTCATTGCAAGTTGACTGACAGGATGCAGTTTGGAAGTGGATGACATGATGGTATGGAGGAAGCTGCACATCCTATGTATCCAGAAGACAAGATGGAAGGGCAGTGCAGTGAAACTACCTAGTGTGGGAATTGTGGTGAGGGAGAGGCTTCTGAAGTCAGTACATCAGAATTAGTGACAGACTCATGACACTCACACTCTGGTGTAAGGATAGGACACCATTCATAATTTCAGCCTATGCCCCACAGCAGGGTTATGATAGTGAGGAAAATAGTGCATTCAGTCAGCAGATGCAGGACATGCTAGATAAAGCATGGCAACAGGAATTGGTGTTAATAATGGGTGACCTAAATGCTTACATCAGGTCAGACAGAGGAGGATATGAGGACTGCCTGGATCCACATTGCTGGGGCAACAGGAATAAAGGAGAGGTCATTCTAGACAACTGTCTGAAAAATGGCTTGATGGTTACAAACACATGGTTCAGCAAGAGAAAGAATCACAAGATCACATCCAAGAGTGGCCAACATGCAACCCACTAGATTTCCTCCTAGTAAGGAGAGGGCATTGGGGGTAGCATCAGCAATTGCAAAGTCACCCCCACTGAAACAGACAGCCAACAGCATAAACCACTGGTTGGCACAGTCACCTGTAAGCAGTTGTCAGAGAAGGATCTAAGGTCAACAGAGACTAGGCTGAAGACCTGGAAGTTGACTGACAGAAAGCACAGGAGTTTAAGGAATTACTTAGGGCTCTAGCACCACAGGAAGAAGAGGAATTTGGTGGAGGTGAAGAATAGTAGGACCTCGAAACATTGTGTGTGTGAAGACTATAGAACAGATATACAGCTGAGTTAAGTATGGAAATAAGGTACATAAGAAAAGCTGGTGGTGGAATGCTGAATTCCAGGAAGTCACTACAAGAAAGAAGTGCAGGAAAAAGTGGGAGACAGAAAAGATGGACCAGGCTAAGAAGGAATACTGGTTGGCTAGCAAAGAGGCAGAGAGGAATTGCAGTAGTGCAGAACAAAGCATCACTGGCACTCTAGCAGTTTCCTGAAAATGACTCGGTAGATGGCATAAAGAAACTCGACAAGGTTGCAAGGCAAAGAGAAAGATAAATAGAATAGTCAGACACCCTTCATAAGGGATGCCAGCAACAATCTGCTCACTAGTCTATTAGCTGGTTCATTTCCAGAGAATATTAGCATGGCAAGGTCTTCAGAAACAGACACCTGTATATTTCAGAAGTTTAAAGAAGATAATCTTACAAAAGGTGTAGGTTCCAGAAATAATAAAATTGTCAGCATGAAGTAGAGCTTCCCTTACTGCTTAAATATACACAGAACAGTTCTTTCAAGGCAATCAGCATAGGTGCCATGCACAGCAATAATCAAAAACTAATGTGAAATAAGGAGAATTCTCCAAAACTGTCAAATATTAACTCCATTTCAGATCTACAAATGTGGTCACTTTCCCTTGGTCCATATGCCCAAGAACCCAATTTGTTAGTATGCAGAGTGCATAAAGTCCAGGTATGAAGGCATGCTGGATGAATTCCTGCAATACTCATTTTCCTTATATAAATCACTGGTTAGCTACCTGACTTTCCAGAGTACTCACTGTATGTGGAAGTAAAGATATCGGACAATATTTTTCGACAACAGGTGCAAAACGTTTGGAGTAGATCAGCACTTCTTTGGATATACTTTGAAGTTTTCACCAGAGAAAGAAATACATGGCAAAGTGGTTCACTTTAGTTCTGCTACTAGCTAGACATATATCTAACCATAAATTTTTTTCTCACAAATCACATTTTTAAAAGCTGCTTTCTTAGAACAACTTACCCATTCCTTCCAGTTGTCTGAAGGTATCTACCATAAATCTCTGTCTTTGTCTGCCTTAATGCCCACATATTAACTACTGCGATCTTTCATTCATGGTGGGCTACCACACAAAGTTTTTAAATAGTCACTTTTATTTCAAGGCATATAAAACATAATGCATTTGATTTTGGCACTGCCTATCCCCCCACCCCCACCCCCCCAGTAAAACCATACAGCTACATCAAACTGTCACTGATTTCTCTTTTATTTAAAATTACATTTTTAGTGGTGTAGCAGATAGTGCTGTTTCTTCACAGCAAGAGGTTCCCTGGTTTGATTCTCAGCTGGGGTGCCTCCTGTGTGGAGTTTACAGTAAGTGGAAGACCCACTAAATTAGCCATAGGAGTGAGTGTGCATGCGAGTGTCTGGTGTGGAAGAACTACTGGGGCAGGACTGGCCACCTGGTGGGGTAAAAGGTGACTTCAGATGACTGCCACTGTTGAAGTTACACCCTGACCCTATGTGCAAAAATGGGAAAAAGAGGTTGTGGATGGATGGGTGGATGGAGGTACTTGCTATACTTATTCAAGCTACTGACTATTATACTGGAAAGCATTCTTTATCTGTTCAAGAATGACTATTAGTGCATGAAGATGCATTCCACATTCCAAAGACATGCAGCAGGTGAATTGGACACACTAAATTGGCCCTGGGTGCGAGTGTGTGTGCAAGTGAGTGGTATGGATGAATTACCATGGAAGGGCTAGCCACCCAGTGATGTAAACCTTGGCTCAAGACGATTGTCACTTTTGAAGTGACAACCTGGCCCCGTGTGCAAATGGGAAAAAGGGGGTTGAGGATGGATGGATGCATTCTATTCCTAAGTAATAACAATGACACAGCATTTTTTTTACTTTAGCCTAATGGTTATTTACTGACCATTTTGTTGAAGCAATTTTTACAGGCTGTTTGCAAAACTACTCAGTCCACCTTTATTTTTTCACCTTGTTCACGGGAGAACAACAGGCACGCAATAAACGAAAGCCTGGTTGACAGGTCTACACTGTGGCCATCTGACATTGTAATGTTTCTGTACTGTTACACATGTTGATCCAAAAACACAAGAACTAATGACTTAATTCAGCCAGATTTTAACTATTTGTTTCCTATTCCTGGGTCTCCAGCAGTCATACAAAGTATACGAGACTTATGCTCTAGGACTGTTTCAGCTCTTGTATGTAGTTTATTTAATAGCCAGTAAATATCAAAAGAATTATATTTAGGTTCACATAGAGCTAAGCATTGTTAAAACACCAAGAATTACAAAAGCTAAAATAATGAAAACATAGCTTTCACTCATCACTTATGTCTGACTCTTAATCGTCTGGATTACTCATAGGCTTTCAGTTAGGAATGGGTGTTGAGGCTGAAAAATGGAGTTCTGCCTAATAAGAAATGCACTATATGTGACAGATAAGGAAAAAGAGAACCAGTATCTGAATAATAAATTATATTAATTTCCTTGTTTACATCACTTATTTGAAAGATTAACAAATGTAGTCTGATAGCTACTACAGAAACAACTGAGAAATAATATTTTCTGTCAGATGGGCACTCTCCCTTTTGCTTATGGATGATAATACAATGGACATTACTGCAGTAAAAATGGATCTGAAGTGTAATTCAGAGAATATGACATTTGCCAAGTTTTAAAATGATTTCTTCTCCATCTGTGCAATGTTCCAAACTAATAATGTTCATTAATGTCAATTTTTTCCTGACATGCAGCTTAAAGATTGCAATTTGATACACACAATCTCTTCAGTTAAGACGGTTTTCTTTTTAATTGTTACACTCTTCTGGACACAGTCCCACAGTTTTGTTTTGTAAACTCAAGTTTCTGTTGCACACAAACCAGCTTACTATATGTATGTACGAGTTATTAGGCTTAAAGCTGCAGTTTTCATGTAGTGCACATCTCTTGGCATACATGTAGATTACCCTGAATGCACTTCTTTTTCTGTATTTTCCTTCTTTTTTTGCAATACTTGGGCTGACCTAATGACTAGTTTTATTTCCCAGCAAAAGCTCTCAGTGCTGCATACCCAACTGGAGCTAAAGCTCCCTCTGAAACCAATTATGTCCAAACTGAAGTACTTCTTCTCTGCAGATATACAATACGATGGTCTTAGTTTTTGTCTCTTTCTCTCTCTGTTCTGAAGTGTAATAGAATTAAAGTGTACCAAACATTAAGGATCAAATTTATGCATTTTTCCAATGACAACATATAACAATATTTTTGCATTTAACTATGCTTTTATTAATATTAAACATTAACTAAGCATTTTCTATGCATGGTGGGACACACCGAGGTTTTTCATGAGGTCATTCTGTGGCTCTCTGCCCCATTACATTGATTGGTCATGCAATAAACTAGCCTGAAGTACACACCTGTTTTAGCATGAGGAGTGGCTGCAGTGTTTCTCAACATATATTCCTTAGGTTTCAGAGCATGTTGTATAAATAAAATTATACACGTACCACACACATACTATAACGCAACTATTAGATGTCATTAACCCATGGCAAAATAAATCACCGTAAAAAGAGCAGCTATTTGGAAATCTTTTTGCAGCAAAACAGCAGCTATTTCGGACTCTTTTTGCACCAGACAGCTCAAGAGCAAATAAAGCCTTTGCATCTTAAAAATAGGAACCGTCTTATATTTGGCTATACAGTTGTGGGAACCAAGGCAAATCAAGGTCACATAACTTGTTAAAGGTCACGCACACTGGGACTGAATCCAAGGGCTAGACACTGATATGAAATGCAATATTAAATACGGTTTAAAGAGAAAACAGGAAGAAGTGCATACTGTGTATGCATGCAGGCTTTTCTCTCTCTCGATGTGCGTGGTATTTGTATTATATGCCTGTATATAACAATATTTCATGCACACATGTATCATATGGGTAAGGTGTTCATCAGATCTGACAGGCAGAGCAACAGTGACTGAAGTGAAGACTTGGGTATAGGAAGAATTCCGAAAGACCATGGAGAATAATTTTTGCAGACTCTTAAAAAAGTACTAACAAACCATCTGGTAATGCAGGAGAGAATGGCTGGGCCTGGATAGAGAATTGCTGAACTCAGACTGGGACACAAATTGGAGGTGGAACATTTTAAGGAACTTCTGAATGTAGTGGTCATGCTCACCACTGTGGAAACATTACCAGAAGAAACTAATGGGAGTTTACATATTTCAGTAATTAAGATCATTATGCAGTTAAACAGTTCTGCTGTCATAAGGCTGCTTTATGGACCTGGACAGTATGTATAATCATGCACTCCAGAATGCCTTCTGGGAACATACTGTAACAGCACAGAGTTTTCAGGCATTACTGCATGTGATTGGTCCTTGTTTTTATGGAGAGAAAATTCTCTCCACATACAGTCTAAAATTGAATGCATTCAAAGTGGGCTTAGATGTCTAGGCAAAAATAATGTTTGCACAGAATTCTGAATGGGGAGGTGACAGTTGGATTTTTGTTTGCATATGATGAAGCCCTCTTAGCCTTAGAGACTGCTAACTCTGCTATTGATTGCAACGACCCTCTCCTGAGTAGCCGGGATAATGATTACAAACTTACTAAATTCTATAACTGTATTTTAATTGCTCAGGAAAACAGACAGCCACTGACAATTATACAGTCACACTAACCACATTAACTTTCTGAGACCTTGAATTAACTGCTACTATTTTTCACTTACTTGGCTTATTCAGATATTCTAGTCCGGCCTCCTGATAGCTCTTACTGTGCAATGACTGGCTACTAAATTCACTACTGGCTGCTGAAGTAGCTGATGTTTCTGCTGAAAACCTCTCCGACATTCGTGTCACTGCAGTCACCGGCAAGTGAGGCATTTGACTGGCTGGTGAGCTGTGAACCTGCGTTGTAGAGTGGGAAACCTGATGCTGTGGTGAGGTAACTGCATGTGATGGTCTGACATGGTCTGGTGATAAAAAAATAAAAATAAAAGGCATACAGTATTAGTAGAGTAAACGCTATATTTTACTCCGCAATGATTCTTTATAAAATACACTGTTGCATTCTGGAAACTAGCTGATTTTTCCAAATACAAATATGTAGATCTGTTCCAGAAATAAAATATATAATGGTTTACAGCAATGTAAGTATTGATCTGATATTGTTAATCCTCATTCATTCCTTACGCCTGGGTTATCGGTTCTGAATTCGGAACCGAGCCGGCCATCTTCCAAGCTCGCAACAGCCACAAACTCTCAAGTTAATCTCTTACCCACAATTCCCCTCCCCCTGTTACCTTAGATTTCGTTTGCCACGTCGCCATTCAGTCATGTCAAGCCACTTCTCTTGAGATAAGTAAAAAGTACAGTTTTGTACCTACCATAAATGTAGATGTTCGAAGATCCACATTGCTGCAGTCCTTACATATGGGTAGTCCGCTGTCCTCGGTCGGCCCGAATACCAAAGTATTAGGCTGACGTCGGTCAAGGCGCTTAAAACTGACATCAGGACGTCAGGGTACAAAAGCGCATGACCGACGTCATTTCCTCAGTCTTTTCTTGCCCCAGATGTCAGAAGGCCCTAACAAGACAGGCCAAAGCCAAAAACCAGCAAAACCCAACCAACCACCCATGCACTAACCATATTTACAATATGTACAACACAAACCACACCACCACCTTCAACAACAGAGGGGAAGGAGGGAGGGTAAATTGGACTGCAGCAATGTGGATCTTCGAACATCTACATTTATGGTAGGTACAAAACTGTACTATGTTCTTCATCTCACATTGCTGCAGTCCTTACATATGGGTAGAATCTCAAAGCAGAGGTAAGGGAGGATGGCAAAACTATAAAGCATTAGGAGCTGCCAACATGCCTTGTAAAATTGCAGTTGCAAATCCAGCCCTAGATTTAGAGTAAAGTGGAAGGTGGTAATGCTTAGAGAAAGTATGCACTGAACTCCAAGTAGCTGCTTCCAAAATATCTTTAGTAGCCACCCCTTAAAAAGCTGTAGAAGTGGCAGTAGCCCTAGTGGAATGAGGCCTAATCCCAGCTGGAATCTCCTTACCATGATGGGAATAACAGAAAGCAATACAAAACCAATCCACTTAGAAATAGTTTGTTTTGAAACAGGTTTGCCCTGAGAACCCAAAGCAAAAGAAACAAACAACTGCTGAGACTGCCTGAACCCTTTAGTTCTGCTCAAATAATATCGCAACTGTCTGTGAATATCCAAAGTGTGCAAAATCTTTTCCCCTTTATTTTGGGGGTTTGCATAAAAAGTAGGCAAATGAATAGTTTGGTTTAAAGCCACACTAGAAACCACTTTAGGCATAAAAGAAGGGTTAGTACGCAAAGACACCCTATCCTTGTGGAAAATTAAGAAAGGCTCAACTGCCATAAGGGCCTGTAATTCAGAAATCCTTCTCGCAGAGGTAATGGCCAACAAAAAAGCAGTCTTCCAAGATAAATATTTCAACTCTGCCGATGCTGCAGGCTCAAAAGGTTGTAGAGTGAGTTTCTCCAACACAAAATTGAGATCCCAAGCAGGAGTAGGAGCTCTACGTGGGGGTCTTATATTCTTTGTCCCTCTAAGGAATTGCTTAAACAAAGGCTGAGAAAATAATGGTGGGTCACAGTCATAGTGAGCAGAGATTGCTGCAGCATGAACCTTTATAGAGGAGAAGGACAAACCTTTGTCCAATAACTCAGTAAGGTATTGAAGCGCCACACTTAAATTAGGTTTAGAAACATCAAAGTCCTTTGCTGTACTCCAAAATAAAAATCTCCTCCATTTATCTGCGTAAACTTTCCTTGTACTAGGCCTTCTGGCCTCCAAAATAACATTCAAAACTTGTTGTGGAAGCTGAGACCCTCCAGGGTTTAAACCAGAATATGCCAGGCTGTCAGATGTAGAGAATGAAGTTTGACATTGAGTAAATGACCGTTCTCCTGAGACAGCAGGTGAGGAATCGAAGGCAAAGGCCATGGAGGCTCCTGTACCAGACTTCTCAGTAATGGGTACCAGTGCTGTCGAGGCCAATCTGGAGATATTAAAATCATGTTTGGCTTGTCCTGTCTGACCTTCAGCAGTACCTTTGGGAGGAGAGGCAGAGGAGGAAAGGCATACACGTGAAGATTGCTCCAATTGAATGAGAGAGCATCCACTTTCCAAGCTGAGGGATGAAACCTTTTTGTGCAAAACTTTGGCAGCTGGTAATTTAGTGGAGAAGCGAACAGATCTATGTCTGGAGTTCCCCATAACACTGTCAACCTCTGGAATACATGAGGATCCAATTTCCACTCGTGGGGATCCATAATTTGTCTGCTCAACACATCTGCTAAGGAGTTCTGTGCTCCTGGCAGAAACCTTGCCTGAAGATTTAGCTGTAAACTGAGAGCAGTCTCCCACAAAATCATTGCTTGTCTGCATAGAGGATAAGAATCGTTCCCCTTGCTTGTTGATGTACCACATGACAGTTGTGTTGTCTGTTTGAATCAACACCTGCCCTGGAAGAAGTAAATCCTTGAAAGCTATCAATGCAAATTGGACTGCTAACATCTCCTTCAAGTTGATATGTAGATGTTGAAGTCTGGCAGGCCACGTGTCTTGTATCCATTTTCCATTTAGATGAGCTCCCCAAGCTTTGTCTGAGGCATCTGTCGTTAAAATCTGACTCGCCTCTGGCCGGGTCACAGAGAGTCCCTTGTTTAGGTGACATTCCTGAGCCCACCACAAAAATTCCTTTTGAATGCAAGGTATTATTTGAATGACAGTGTCGAAATATTGGCAGTGCTGTGTCCATACATTCTTGAGATACCATTGTAGCTTCCTCATATGCAGTTTGGCATTGGGAAGTACCAGAATACAAGATGCCATGAACCCCAAGGCTTGAAGGACTGTCCTTGCAGTCAGCCTGGACTGATGAGACAACTGGTGGAAGTAAAGAGAAAGATTCTTTTGTTTGTCCGGGGTCAAAAAGGCCATCTGGGATGCTGTATTCAGTCTCACACCCAGAAAGCACATGTCCTGAGAGGGTACTAGACTGGACTTTATTTCGTTCACAGAATACCCCAGGCATCTTAACACTGCCATCACATACTGTAAATGATGAAGAAGTTCGTCCTTTTCTTGGGCCAGTATCAGGCAATCGTCCAAATAAGGATAGATCTGTATTCCTCTTAGCCTGAAGAAAGCTACCACTGGAGCCAGAACCTTCGTGAACACTCTGGGCAGTAGATAAGCCAAAGGGCAATGCAGAGAACTGATAATGTGAAGTCCCAGCCCGAAAACGCAGATACTTCCTGCAACTGGGCCTGATAGGAACATGAAGGTAAGCCTCTTTGAGATCCAGAGTCACCATCCAGTGATCTTTGCCCAGCAGAGGTAAAAGCTGTTGTAACGTTAACATTTTGAACTTGGGAATGTCCAGATATGTGTTGAGGATGGATAAATCCAAAATTGGTCTCCACGTGTTTCCTTTCTTTGGTACTAGAAACAGGCGAGAATAAAATCCTAGGCCCACTTCTGGCAGAGGAACCGTTTGTATGGCCCCTATTTGAAGTAGTAAAGAAATTTGCTTGCGAGCCTCTAGTCTTTGCTGAGGAGGAACGTCCGGCATGCCTTTGAAAGGAGGCAAGGTATGGAAATAAAACTTGTAACCCTGGTGTATGATATCCAATACCCATTTGTCTTGGGTAATCAACATCCAATTTTCCTTGAAGAGTGCTAACCTTCCTCCCAAAGGTGCTGCCAGGCAAGAAGGATCTGGCAGCTGAAAAAGTAGGTCATTGGGCCTGTTTACGTAAGGACTGGCCCCTGCCCTCACCAAGATTGTGCAGGTGAACTCCCTGTTCTAGGCCTGAAAGAACTCTGAGCTCTGCCCCTACCACGTCTAGATCTACCCCTAGACTGAGAATCATAAGAAGGATACGTCCACCCCTTAGCAGGCCAATTCCTACTAAACTTGGAGGCTGAACTTGCAAAAATCCTTAACAGCCTGCATAGACTTAGCCTTGTCTTCCATTTTCTTCAAGACTGATTCCACAGGTGAACCAAACAACACATCAGACTGCAAAGGAGCATCCAAAATCCTTGTCTTAACATGGTCAGATAAATTCTGATCCTTTAACCAGGCGTGCCTGCGAAGAACTGAGCCAGTGGCAGCCACCCTAGACGAGGCCTGCACAGCATCAAAACCACACTGTAATGAATGCTTACCCACTTGTTCAGAGACATGCACCAAATCTTGCAACTCTTTACACTCAATGCCTTCCGCCAGAGCATCCACCTTAGACTTCAATTGAGAAAGAAGAAAGTTTTGATATTTCAACATATGAAACTGGCAATTCAAAGCCCTCATAGCTAAGGTAGAAGATGTATAGACCTTCTTTCCCCATCTATCCAAAGCTCTGGCTTCTTTATCTAGAGGAACCGGATTTTTACAACAGAGGCCTTGACACCCTTAGGTCCCTGACTAATAGTTTCTGGGTCCGCCCTAGGACTCTTATAAAGATATTTATGAGCCTCAGGCACCCTGTAATACCTATCCAGTTTAACAGGAGCAGGAGGCAGAGAATCAGGATTAAGTGAAGCCTCTGCAAACACATCTTCCACAACATCCAGAACAGGGGTATAGCCAAGGGCCTATGCTGGGGTAACAGCAAAAACTCCCTAAGCCTTTTCCTAGAATCAGAGAAGTCCTGACCTTCCCACTTAAAATGTTCCCTCATAGAATGAAGTGTCTCTGAGAAAGAAAAATCCTCTGGAGGAGAAGCAGAAGGAGTGGAATCATCTGCATCAGAATCAGAATAAGGAGAATACTCCTGCAAGTCTTCAGCTGAAGACTCTGAAATATCCGAAGCCTGCTCAAAACTTCCCAACTCTGGCTCCACCCTAGGCCTCTTATCAGGAGGGGGCATAGAACCTCTAATCAGAGTAATTAAATCTTCTGCCATTTCAAGCATGTGCTTCTTAGGCACAGACCCTGCTGAACTAGGAGTGACACCAACAGAAGCTGAAACTGGCCTGCCTCTGGGAGAAGCCTTGGAAACAGAAGGAGAAGGCCTAACCACCCTAGGAAGGGAGGGGAGTACAGTAACTTGGGAAGCCCCTTCAGCCTGACCTGCCTCCTGAGAAACCACCTCCTGCAAAATCAAAGTCTCCCCCTGAGACTCCAGAGAAGTCTCCGTCGGAACCACCGGTTCCACTGAAGCCTCTAAAGAACCGGCGTCCAGAACGGACGACTCATCTTGCCTGGGTTTAACTGTTTTGTCTTTGCGCTTCTTGAGAAGCGGGCGCCGGAGAATCCGACGGCATATTATAATTGCACCGCTTCCCAAAGACCAGCCTAGCACAATCCAACCTTCGCAATAGTGCGTTTATTGAACCTAGCACAAAGCGACACCCAACAACGTCGTGCTCAGGCCCCAAACAAGGAATACACAAAGAATGATAATCCCTATGCGGTATCTGTTTCCCACAAGAAATACAGTTATTCACTTTTTCTGACATCCGGTAAAACACTGAGGCAAGAAAAAAACAAAATAATCCCCAACGGGGTACTTAGCCAACTTGGATTCGGTCTGAAACTCCGAATTCGAAAAATTTCAGAACGCCGAACGGCACTTGCAACGCTGCTTCTGCATCGGACCATGTGGCAAAAAAGACTGAGGAAATGACGTCGGTCATGCGCTTTTGTACCCTGATGTCCTGATGTCAGTTTTAAGCGCCTTGACCGACGTCAGCCTAATACTTTGGTATTCGGGCCGACCGAGGACAGCGGACTACCCATATGTAAGGACTGCAGCAATGTGAGATGAAGAACACCTTCTTTGATAATACATAATCGTATTGCAGTTCTCAGTTCAAATTTTGTTAAACAGTTATCTCTTACCCTATCGCATCTAGTGACTCTATTTTGTTTTTTTTTCTAGCCCTTCTTTCTTCTTACCGTGAGGTAACTCCTTTACCATCATTGGTAAAACCTTTCCTGCTTTACCTTCGGGTATTTCTCGTACTATTGTTGGTACCTTCTTCCTTCCTTTCCTTTATTCCTCCTTCCTACCATGGCAGAGAAAAAAGGTGGTCCGGGACTTAAATGCTGTGTGGATTGTGGGCATAAATTGCCTATTTTGGATGCACATGTATTCTGTGTTTACTGTTTGGGTGTGCCTCACTTGAGTGTTGACCCGCCTTGCAGGATTTGTGCTAACTTTTCTAACAGGACTTTGGTGGAAAGGAAAAATAAACTGATTATAAAAGGACTACTTAAATCTTCCTTTTCAGAGGCTATTTCTGGGTCAGAGGCTTCAACCCCTCCTAGTTCCCATAAGAAAAGAGATGAACACAAGAAGGCCAAGTCTCTTCCGTCGTCTCCTGCTGGGGACCACCAGGAACCGAGACCTAAGAAGGCCAAACTTTCTAGTTCGGATTTGACTTCCTCGGCCCAGAGGCTTTCAGTGCCTAGATCTTCTGCACCAAAGCCTTCGGCACCGAGTTTTGTGTCCTACACCTCATCGGAACCGAGGGGCCCCTCAGTTCAGACTTCCTTATCGGCACTGACTTTTTCTTCGATGCAGACCTTTCCGGCGTCGATGACTGTTCCGACGCCCTCTCCTGCTTCGACTCTGACAATTTACACAGCACCGACTATCCTCTCTGTACAGACCACCTTGTTTTCTGCACAGACTCTTTTGGCACCTACCATAGTGCCAACTACCACTTCGGCACCGACCTTGTCGGTGCAGACCTCACTTTCGGCACCGATCTCCTCTGTGCAGCCACCAGTAGTACAAGCCTTAACGGCTCCATTTTTCTCAGTGTAGATGCCTATTTTAGCACCGTCCAAAGACCCCTTTGTGGGCACTGAGTTTCCTGCATCCTTGGATAGACCTGACTCCCCTTCAGCTATGTCCATGAGATCCACTAGAAGCCTCTCTGAACATGATGTGGTGTGTTTTGTGGATCAACTGCTTTTGTCCAGAGGTATCCAACCCTCCAGGACCTACTCTTACTTCGGAGGTGGACACCCTTCTCCAAAGTCTCCTACCTATTCTCCTCCTTCATTGCCCTAGAAGCCCCCTGCTGTAGCACAGACTTTCCTCATTTCGGCTCCTCTCATGGACCTCACTAAGGAGTCACAGTTGCCTTTGTGGCATGAGAGACTTGCCACTCCAGTCACTGCTCTGGATGCTAGCTGTGATGTACATACTCCTGTTTTTCAAAGCCATCCAGGGACTCTGAGTCAGTGGGGTGATTTGCTTGAGCGGGGTGTGACCTCCTTGGGTGGACCAGCCTTCCAACTCATGGAGAAGGCTCTTGCATCTGTTGGTGATCCTGTGCTATTAGTGCCCCCATCTTGCTCTGGACCACAATTTACACAAGACACCCCTGGCAGACACCGGGTACAAGGGCCTCAGGACACGCTGCCACTGGAGGCCCCTTTTGCACTGTCTTCCCCAGATTCTCCCCCTGAGGAAGTTCATCGCAAGAGTTTGTGTTAGAGGAAGCGTGTGGACTCCCCAGAAGAGTCCCTCATGGAAGACACACAGACTTTGATGATGGGGAAAGGTCCCCTCGGTCACCCTCTGAGGTATCGTTTGGAGATATCCTTGAAATACTTAAGCAGAGAGGTGATTGGCAGACCTCTAACCTGACCTCTGAAGAGTCTGTGTTCCTGCAGGCCTTTCATACCCGGCCCCCTATCTCTTGGGTTACTCCACCTGCCGACAACCTTGTCCAGCTCATCATGCAGCATGCATGGAAGGCTCTTGATGCCATTGACGCCATTCCCTGCAGGCCAGATAAAATCCTGTCCCCTCCAGATAGTGAGCCTCACTGGTCCAAATGTCTTCCTATAGATGCCTTAGTGGTGGCGGCCGCAACAAAGAAGGATCTGGCAGAAGAAAGCCAGACTGTTCACCCACCCAACAAAGAGTCCCGGTGCTGGACAGATTAGGGAAGTGTACCTTTGCATCAGCAACCTTTGCAGTCAGGTCCCTGAATTATATGGCACATTTTACCATGCTTCAAACAGACTTAATTTCTGAGCTCTCTGAAACCTTGGCTGAGCTGTGTCTGATGAGGTCCAGAACAAAGTGGCCTCACAGTTAGCCACCCTTGAATCAATTTCTAACCCCTCCATGTGCCCGATTTCTCATGCATCAGAAGGAGCAGCTAGAGCAGCGGGTGCAGGCATAGTCATGAGATGACATGCCTGGATGAACTTGTGTGATTTTGCGGAACCTTTCAAGGCTTCCTTTCTGAATGCTCCCATTGAAGCCTCTTTGTTATTTGGACCCAAGGTTAAAGACACACTGGCTAGGTGTGAATAGGACAGTAAAACCCTTTCTGCCATGGGTGTCCAGTATTCTTCCCCTCAATGGGCTTTCTCCAGAAACCAGAAGAGTGGAAAGATGTGGCACAAAAAGTCTCAGGGTTCTTTCCGTGACACACGAGCAGAGTTTTCCCCTAGAGGCAGAGGGGGAAACTCATATAGAAGACGCCCCTTTCGGGGCAGAGGAGGTCCATGTAACCAGGGTTGCAGAGATTCTTTCTCTGGCCAATCCTACTAGCGCTCCTGAAGAGCGGCCCAACTGCTTTCCTCTGGAAGCAGTTGGGGGTCATTTCTCTTTGTACCCTTCTGCCTGGCTAACCATTACCACCGATTCTTGGGTACGAGAGATAATAACCAGAGGTTATCATATTCCCTTCAATCTTTATCCTGCCCCACTAAGGAGCTTACCCAATGTTTCACCCAGTCAAAGGGTAGAAGCAGCATTAGAGATTTCAAAGCTGCTAAGAAAGAAAGTCATCCAAATAGTCCCACCAGACCAGATAGGATCCGGATTGTACTCAAGATTATTTTTAGTGCCAAAAAAGACCGGGGACTGGAGACCAATTTTGGATCTCAGTGTGCTAAACAAATTCGTAAAAGTACAGAAATTCCAGATGGTCACAATACAGTCTATCCTCCCACTCTTGGAGGCAGGTGATTGGATGTGCTCTATAGATCTTCAAGATGCGTACTACCACATAAAGGTGAACAAACCATTGAAAGGATTCCTTTGCTTCCATGCAGGAGCCAGTCATTACCAGCTCCGAGTACTGCCCTTTGGACTCTACAGCCCCCAGCATGTTCACCAAGTGCATGGCAGTTGTCACAGCTCACCTGCGACTGCAAGGATTCCGGGTGTTTCCATACCTAGACGACTGGCTCATCACCGCCCCCACCAGACATCTATTGGAAAAAGCCTTGGCATACTCTCTTCACACCACAGAAAGGTTAGGTATAACTATAAACTGGCACAAATCCAACCTATCCCCATCCCAATCCATAGAATTTATTGGGGTCCTGTTGGATGCAAAGAACTGCATGGCATTGATTCCAGAGCACAGAATCTTAAGGATAAAACAACAACTTATACCCATCCTGTCAAGGGAAAGATCGACAGCACATTCTGTTTTCCAGCTGTTGGGTTCCATGGCAGCTTCCATCACCATTGTCCCCCTCGCGAGGTTCCACATGAGGCTTTTACAATGGTTACTACTCACCCAGTGGTACCCTTTTCAGTTTCTTCTCTCATCCCAGATTCGGGGGACTCAGAGATGCAAACAAGACTTGATTTGGTGGATGTCACAGAACCCGTCACAATGGTCTCGCCCCTTCACACCCCAACAGCCCAAAGCCACAGTGACCATGGACGCCTCCCTGATGGGCTAGGGGGGCTTTTCAGGGGAAGACAGTCCAAGACACGTGGTCAGACATAGAGGCTCATCTGCATATAAATGTCCTAGAACTGAGGGCGGTGCTTCTAGCACTGCAAGCATTTCATCCCCTCCTTCCTTCAGGGACTATTGCAATACAATCGGACAACATGGCTGTAGTCTAGTACATCAACAAACAAGGTGGAACAAAATCCTACCCACTTTGTCGGGAGGCCATGAGGATATGCAATTGGCAATGCCTACCAACCGCTTTCTTTTAGTAATGCACATTCCCAGGAGTTCCAACGTGATAGCAGATAGATTGAGCAGGTGCATTCTGCAACCACACGAGTGATCCCTGAATCCTCTTATAGTGGCAGAGATTTTCAACTGCTGAGGTTTCCCTTGCTGCGACCTTTTTGCATCCCCAACCAACTACAAGTGCAGCAATTACTTTGCCGTGATTCCCCCTCGGGGACAGTCACCCAGGGACGCTCTAGTCCATGATTGGCCCTTGGGTCTGCTTTATGCCTTTCCCCCTCTCCCTCTTATTCCCCAGTTCCTGAAGAAAGCCCATCAGTTGAAGAGCAAAATAAACCTCATAGCGCCATATTGGCCTCAGCAAATTTGGTTCCCCTTCTTATGGCCTCACCTGCTAGATCAACCATGGATTCTTGATCCAACTCCAGATTTGATCTCCCATCCACAAAACCTGATTCACCCCAACCTGAACAGCCTGAAACTCACAGCTTGGCTCCTCCACTTCAGTGATTGCCAGGCACACTGATCTTTCTTCCCCAGTACGTGACATTCTTATTGAATCTCATAAGTCTTCCACCAGAACTACTTATCTCAGTAAGTGGAAAAGATTTACCATTTGGCTGAAGGAAAAACAGTTGGACCCTTTTTCAGCACCAGTGCCGGTAGTACTGGAGTACTTGTCCAGTTTATTCCAATCTGGCCTATCTGCTTCTACCATTCGAGTTAATTTGGCCACGATATCTAATTTTCACAATGATGTCCATGACTCTTCACTTATGTCATACAAATTATGCAAGACTTTTCTTAAAGGTGTAAATCATTTGAAACCCCCCTTTTAGAGAACCTAGCCAGCCATGGGATCTGTCTTTAGTCCTGTAAGCGTTGACTATGGCTCTTTTTGAACCAGCTTTTTCATGCGACTTCAGTATTCTTTCTTGGAAAACTTTGTTCTTGGTCGCCATTACTTCTGCCAGACGTATCTCTGAACTTCAAGCTCTATGCATCAAACAGCCTTACTTAATCTTTCATAAAGATACAGTGTCATTGAGAACTAATCCTTCCTTCCTGCCAGAAGTAATCTCGGAAATGTCCATTAACCAATCCACTGAATTGCCAGTTTTCTTTCCCAATCATTCTAACAGAGGAGAGTATTGTCTACATACCCTTGACATTCACAGGCAAATTTGTTTCTATCTGGACAGAACTAAGGCTTCTCGCAAATCAGATCAGCTATTCCTGGCCTATTCTGGTCCTAGACTTGGCTGTGCTGTTTCTAAGGTCACATTGGCTAAATGGTTAAAAGAGTGTGTGACATTTATTTACAAAACTCACGATATCCCTCTGACTTCAGCCGTTAGGGCTCATTCCACAAGGTTGGTCGCAACTTCTGCTGCCTTTCATGCTAGAGCTTCTTTACCTGACATTTGTACAGTTGCAACTTGAGCTAGACCCCATACCTTCATCAGCCATTACAAATTGGATTTGGCCTCCAGGGGAAGAGCATCTTTTGGTTCTGTGGTTCTCAGGAATGTCCTTCCATGACAGCCTCCCAGGAATAGAGGTAGCTGGGGAACGAGGATTAACAATATCAGATAAAGAAGTTATGTCTTACCATAACGTTCCATCTGTATTGTTGATCCTCGTTCAGTCATTACGACCCTCCCTCCTTCCCCCTCTAGAGGCTTATAGTGGATCTCATCATCCGGTTCCATTAGGTTCTTTGACCAGAGGTAGCCTCTACTTCCTTTGACCTGTAAACTCAATCTGAGGTAACAGGGAGAGGGGAATTGTGGGTAAGAGTTTAGCTCGAGAGTTTGTGGCTGTCGTGAGCTTGGAAGATGGCTGGCTCAGTTTCGAGGTCAGAACCGATAACCCAGGCGTAATGACTGAACAAGGATCAACAATACAGATGGAACGTTATGGTAAGACATAACTTCTTTTTTTCATTATGTTTTACTCCTAGAAAGCAATATGAAAGTACTTATTAGCTCACTCATCTGTGTGTGATACAGAAACATCATCAAGAAATCTGCAAACACTGAATAAGTTCATTATCAGAGGCAGCCACTGTTGGAGATGATGCAGTAACTTACAAAGCAGAAACAAGTACAACTTAATGTGAAGTCTATAGGACTCTTTTTACTGACACTGAAGAAACTGAGCTAGCAGTTAAGGCAATTACTGATGTCGTTTTTTTTATCTGTGGTACAAGAGGGTGCCTATAGGTGATGAGGAATCATAACACATTATGCTAAAGGCACACAGGAAAACAAAGCTAGAACTAATTGTTTAGGACAGGTGAACTGAACATTTTCAGCAGAGACTGTACAACACATGGACAGAAGAATGAATGTGATTACACTAGCCAGTCAGTGCTTACAGATATAGAGCTGGCCCACGCCTGTTACTCAAGTAAAGCATCATGAGGGAGCATGTGATGTTACTTTACAGGTTAAAAAAAAGCAATTAAACAATAAAATTCATCCACATAGAAGTAAGCATAACAGGTGAGGCTGCAAAACCACATCTGTTTTTAAGGTTGAGACTGCATGGAGCAGTCAGAAAAATTATGTTTTAGGTGTTTACTACCAGTGTGAGGAAAAGAGCCAAATGTATTTTATGGGAGGGGACAAAACAGACAGGGATGTTGGGAAATTCAATTTCATGGTGGGGAGTTCAGATGTGGGACAAGAATGAGGTCAGCAGGATAAAAACAGTAACTGCCAGGCAGTAGAAACTACTGACCAGGTATGCTGCATCATAAACCTGGAGACAGCCATGGTTAGGCTAATATAGTTAGAAGGCCAGTGCCTCAAAGTTTGCATTTCTAACCCTTCAGAGGGGTATTTCCTTGCATGAGCCATGCTAAACAATGAGAGAATGTCATTTCTTAGTTCAGAGCAGATACGCAGGAAAAGGATTTACAAAAAGCTAGGAAAAAGCTAATAACAAGGCTACATGAAATGTAGGAATTCCATTTTCAGTGTTTAAAGTCTTAAACAATGTTACTGCAGTTTTGCTCAGTTTGCCAGCAAGTTTGGTAAATGTAACAGTAGTCATTGGAGTGGAAAAAGTCAATTATATTCCAGTCTGAAAAAAATGGCAACACTGAAGAACACTTAAAACATCAACCAGGACCATTTGTTTCATGTATTTGCAAGGTAATGTTAAAGATCCAGCAAGCTACACTCCATCAGTATATAGACCAAAAAATGCCAGAATTAAAAGATGGTTTTAGAAGAGGAAGATGCTCCTGAGATAAATTTGCTAACACCTGCTAGATAAAGAAAGAAAATAAGTTCCAGAAAAATATTTACTTCTGCTTTGCAGACTACTCTAAAACCTTTGGCTTTGTGGATCATAATAAACTGTGAGTAGTTTTTAGAGAACTCAAGAAACCAGGTTACCTTGTTTGCCTCCAGAAGAATCTATATTCAGACCAAGAAACAACAGCAATAACTGAATATGGAATAAATGATTGGTTAAAGACTGAAAGAAGTACAGAAAATGAGTGACCTGTATACCACCACTCCAAAGAACGAACATTCTCTAGCAGGGTGTTACTGTACAGGTAACGGCTACTGAAAACAAGTCTGCTGTTTCATGTGGAATATTAAGTTGCCATGAAGCTTGGACTGTAAGGAAGCCAATGGCCACCATTATTTTATGCTCACTAAGCAGCACTTTTGCTGTTTAGCAAGTGTAAAATTAAAAGCAAAACAAAAAAATAATGAAAAGTATGTTCGTATTTGTCTTTGTGTCAGTGTATGCATGCATGAAAGAGAGAGCGAGACTGAGACACTATTTTAGGTTCTTTAAGCAGTCCATTTGCTATTTAGCGAGTGTAAAACTATAGCAAAAGGATAATTAAAAAATAGAAAAAAGTGTGTGTTTATGTTTCTGTCTGTATCTGTGAATGCATGATTGTCTGCATGCATTAAAGTGGAAGTGTGCGTGTTGTGTGAGAGAAGAGACTGAATGATCGAGTAGTGGATCCAAGTCACTTGAAATTAAGAGGTATGCATAACTCAACCTCTTAGCTGAAGAAATCCAGATAAAGCCCAAAATAATGGGGGAAAAGGCTCAGAAAAAGGGACAAATTTTAAATACTGTTCTTATAAAATTAGAAAGTTACTATAACAGCAGGATTTATTCTGAAGAATGTGAAGACCATACCTCTCATCTGCCCCTGATTTCCAGTGACACTCTTGATTTTGATCCAAATTTTAGATCTGCCTCCCTTAATCCCTCCTAAAACTGATGACTTTTGGAGAAAAGGTGGTGAATTACAATATACAGAGTTATAGATTTTTTTTTTACTTCACAAAATATATATTGATTTACATTGTCTTATTCTGCCAATGTCTTAAGTTAATAGTACTAATTTTTTAAAAGTGTCCCTGATTACTTCTGGATTTGTCCATGATTCTGTCGAGATTTGTCCCTCAGTTGAGAGCTATGATAAAGTCTGAAACTCAGATATAACTTATTTAGTGACTTCAACCCCCTACCAATTTGCCAGCAAACCATAAATTTTATGAGGAACAGATAAAAAAAAAAAAGTAAAAAAATCTGGACAGTTGAGAGGTATGAAACTTCAAATAGAGAAGACATATTTTTATATGCAACTAGCATGCACCCTCTTCATTTGATGAATTCATTAACTTATGGGAAATTTAGGAGAGTTTGAGTTTTTAAAACTACATGAGATTAAACTTTAAGAGAGCAAGAGTTGACTGGGGTAGAAAGTAGAATTAAAGATCGAGGTTATACAGCGGCACAAATAAATAGAGCTTAAAGAAAGACTCTTGGAAAGTGGAGAGATGAGAATATATAATGTAGGACAACATAATGAGACCATTCATAGAAATATGGTAAGAAATAAAGAAAAATTGTTTTTGGTTTCAGAGTATTCTCCTTTTTCCCATACTCTGGAGTATATTAGCGGGGATTTGTGGCATGCATTGTGTAATGATGAGGTGGTATGGCAACCTTTTCCTAAACATGTTACTTTCTCTTATAAGAGATATAATAATTTGAAACAACTTGATTGCTGGATATTAGAGGTTTGTTTGCTTGAGGACATTGTAAAGTATATTCTAAAGTTGAAAATCTTACTGGAACAAAGATTAACGGGAGAAAGTTTGTTGGCAATGATAAATTTTGCTGCGAGTCCAAGGGGGTGGTGTGTATTATTGGATTTGATTGCAGGTTTGCAGCTTGGTAAGTGGGTCAAACAAAATGTAAAGTTAAAGGTATTTTGGAGCATTTGGGTGACATTAGAAATCAAAATATGAAAAGTCTGGTGGCAGAACATTTTATTAAGGAACACAGGGGGATCAGATGCTTGATTCCTTTTTAGTGTGTTGGTACAACTGTTTCTTCCTATTGGGGGGGGGGGTTGTAAGTACATTAAATGAATTAGAAATTAAAATGATATTAAATTAAAGAAATTTATCCCCTAGAGATTTAAATCATGAAGTTATTTTAAAGAAATTTGATATTTAAATGCATTTACTTGTTTAAATTGATTGATTGTTTCATTCCAAGTGGGTTTTGACCTGTATAAAAAAGTCAAAGTTTTGATGTCATATCCTGTGAAGGCGTTTCACAAAGCCTAATACAGATTTTTGTGGGACACCAACAGTAAAATTCAAGATAGTGGAGAAATCATATTTTGCATTTCACTGCTTGTGCTTTCATTTAAGTGGTAGCTATACAACCATTACATTGAAGTGTTGGTGAGCCCTAAGGATGAGAGTTTATGTAACAGTTTTTCGTGGGAGACCGTATCAAAAGCTTTTAGTAAGTCAGGGGAGATGGTGGAGAGTATGCTTCTGGCATTTGTATGGGTGTTGATAGCATGAAACAATTCAGCAAAATATAGCTGTGCTGTGATGAGGACAGAAAAGGGTCATCTATTAGACAGTTGAGAAGTTGCGTATGAATATATTTTTCTAATATTTTTGATAGGGGTGATAAGATGGCAACTAGCCTATAGTTTGAAAGATCTGTACTGATTACACCCTTGAGCAGTGGAATTATGAATGATTTTTTTCCATGGCGAGAGTATTTTATTTTCAGATACGAATCAATTTATCAGAAATGAAACTTGATACACAATAGCCTCAGCTGCTTTTTTAGGATATTCAGTCAGGTATACTCACAGGGGCAGCTGAAGTAGGCATTCATTTTCTGATGGCATCTCTGGAAACTGGTTGGAAGGAGAAAATCTGAAGGAGGTTATTTGATTGAGTAGGGACATCAAGAGCTTGATTAGACACCTGGTTGATTAATAACTGTACTATCTGTATAAAATGAGTACTGAATTGGCTGGTTTTGGGAACAAGATTTTACTCTTCTAACACGTGACATGCCATTGCTAGGAACTGAAAAGGACTGGGTATTTGAAGTACTTCTAGAATATTGATTGGTAAAATATTAATGACCACCCTACACCAGATGGAAGTGTGTCCTGGGCCTACTTTAGATGTCAGCATAGCAATTAAACAAAGTTAGTGGACATAAGAGGGTGGCAGAGTGGTACTGACCATTCATCTGCATGGGTCATGGTCATGGTAATGTGATGTGATGTGGTGTGGTGGGCAGCAAACTGAGACAGACATGTAGTGCCTTCAACACGGTAGACTTTGGTGAAGTAAGCAGGGATGCTACAAACAAGGCAAAATGTAGTAGGAAATCGACCAAATAAGGTAGTCAGGAAAGACAAAGCATAAAATTGGCTAGCTGTGATAAAAAATGAAAACTGGAGTTAAGAATTTCAAAATAGTGATGCTAAAAGGGTAAAACTTAAAATAGGTCTGCTGAAACCTGGGGAAACAAAGCATATTGAAAAACAAAGGTCATCAAGACCTCAATGAATACTCTGACAACAGCTTCACCAAACAAACAGATACCAGGGCAGGTTATCTAATATTATGGTGTGCTAATGGGACCGCTAAACAGAAAAAAATCTACTGGATGCAGTCTCCCAATACATTATCAAGACTTTGGATACCACCAATGTTAGTATAGGAGTTGCTCTGCTTCAGATATACATATATTTTATGATCTATAACCTGTGTGATACAGTGAACGTGTTTCCCAAAACCTGAAGATTAGGTAACAGCAACAAAATTCTTTAATTTTGGGGAGTGAGCCAAAAATGAATCCTAGGAGGTGCTGATCAGGTCTGCAGACTACAAGTAGTAGCCTCAAACTAAGTTTGCTACCTAAAAGTGCAGACTGCCAAGTTTTAGAAAGAAGAACCCAAAGTCTGATGATTTTGGGAAAGAATTAATGTTAAAAATGCGAGAGAAAGAAGAAAAAAGATATTTTGTGTTACTCACACTATGAATAAAAAAGTGCTTAATGCAAGAGGGCAGTGGAAAAACTGAAAACAATATTTGTGTGTATGACACAATATGTACACTCCAGAAAATGGGAGATTGTTCTCCAGTATGCACATAACTGGTGAACACATGATGCAGGTCCGGAAGCTGTACCTGAATGAAAACTGGTTGTGGGGGAGGGGTATTCAAAGATGAGTAGCTAACGTGAACAGGGGATATCGGATGTAGACTATAAGGGGACACTGAGTGTGCTGATTAAGTACATACTGGACAACAAAGAATATGATCTGTGTCTTCAGAATCCTAAAGGTGGGAGATGAAATGCTGAAACCCAGGGAGGAAGGGAGAGGAAAGCATGGATAAGCATGAATGGTTGACTGCAGGGCCTAGTTTCAAGCCTGAGATGATGGACTTCTTCACACTACCTGTGCATCAGGTGTGGCACAGAATGCCCCCAATTCATGGATGCTAGAATGTAATCCCAGCTAGAATTCTGGGCAGGCTGTGATAGTGAAGGATGAGTGAGTAGGCATAGACCAACTGTGATTTCACTAGCAAACACTGGACTCTGGTATTAATACCTTGTTTTTCATTTGCTTTTGTTCATCCATATGTTGGCAGATGCAGGCAATCAGGCTAGAAACATTTTGCTGACTTAGCAGTACACCGAGGTGCAACAGTGACCATCATGATGGGTTATGGTGGTCTATGAAGTGGTAGACTTTGGCACCATTTGGCACAGTGTTGTGTATCTCTGGCTAACGCTGTGGTTACTGCACCCATACGCTACAGCATTAAAGAAAGTGCTGGGTTACTTAGAGGCTGGCTGTATGTGACTCCTAAAACATCTAAGCATATGAAGATGCCAATGGAATAACATCTGCAGTCTGATGAGTCTAACTGCTGTGTAGTTGCATCTTGACTCTTCCTCAAGCACATGGGAATTCTTAGTTTGACTTCCACTCTGTTAAGTCCTGTGCCAACATGCTACACAGACCCTGAATCATGACAGTGAAACAAGTTTCTGAAAAGACTGTTAACATTTGCATTTATGCCTTAAAGATGGAGCTTACAATAACTAAAAGTAATGTGATACCTTAAAGAGTCTGAGCAGAATTATCACACCAAAGAAAAAAGGGAAGGAGACCAAAAACCTGGACCCTGGCAGTATCTCCAGGGAGGCAACATACATATCACACAGTACATGCAACAAGGGGAGAAACAAAGTAACAAAACAGCCGATCTCAAAAACACTGTTTGATGCAAAACATACATTAGTAGTCGGGCTAATTTGCAACTTGTGTGGCAAAATAATCTATGAAGAGGCGTCAGTGCTGCAGAAGTCTTAGAAAGGGCTTAAAATTGGTCTGCAGAAGGACAATCAGCATAATCGAGGAAGAAAAAATGCTAAAGAGGGCAAAAACTGGCTGAGGAGGTCAGGAGCAGGAGTAGCAGATGTATCTTAATAGCAAAGTTGAAAACATGTCATAATTAATAAGAGAATAAGACACTAAGCAATGGAGCCAAAAGAAAAAGGAGTTTCTAAACAAATGTATTATTACCGAGAAGTTATTTCCATAAGGATAGCAGAAAACCATTGACAGAGATCATACCTCTCAACTGTCCAGATTTTTACAGAATGTCCAGATTTTAACCTCATGATTTTGGTGTGTTCCTCATAAAATATGTGGTTTTCTGGCAAATCAGAGGGATAATCTAGATAATGAAATCAGTAAATAATGACTTACATTTGAGTTTCAGACTTCCTATCTTTCAAAAAATGCACGTTAACAAAAACCCTGTTATTCTAGCAACATTTTTAAGTTTATAAGAGAAATATTTACAATTTGTCCCTGTTTTTGGGCTTTTGTCCAGATTTCTTGGTCTGACAGGTTGAGAGGTATGAGTCAGAGATAAAACTAAGAGAAGTAAACAAGACAATGCATCGGCTCCAAGTCAGACATTGAAGTAAAAAATACATGTAGCAACATATTATATGGCTTATCCTACGTGGGCTGCATCACAGCAAATTATGTTTCATAAATATACAGTTTAGGTAAATACGTACTTACTAGGCAAATGACCTGGGAGGATCTTAATAAGCCAAGCCTTTCATACCCATGGTAGTGTTTTGGCCCCTGTGTTTTGTGTATGAGTAACCCAGATGCAAGCAGAAAAAGGATGTTCATTATATTTATCACCGTTTCAGTAACCTTAGCTATATGGTTTATATATCCTACCAAGAATATAATAGTCAACTAACTTCCAAAGCTTCAGAGCACCTTCTACATGCTCAAACTGTCAGGCAACTTGAGCAGAAAAAGGATATGTTGTGACATTTACTTGTTGCCCTTATCCACCAGGGACACTGGTGCTAAACCCTGGGTGAATTTGCAGTTTACCATCCATTCATCCAAATTATATACACCTAGCTCTTCAACATGTCCTATTTATGTTGCAAAAGAGATTGAGATTCCCTGAGAAGAGATTCGCAATACTGCTGATCTCGTGAATGTGTAATAGGTCAAAGCATAGGGTCTGTTGAGGATCTATACACAAGACAGAGGTCAGCTCGCAGCTGTCTGTATAATTCTGAGAAGATGGACAAAGGGTTTGATATGACATGCATAGTTTTTAAGATTTAGGTCCTTGATTTTTAGTGATAAAGCTTTGTGGTCTTTCCAGATGTTACAAGTGTTTGAACAGGTACATACCAAAAAGAGCATTATGCTTAATGATTGGTCTACTGACAGTAGAGTACAGTGGAATGATTATATCCTTGGAAGTGGATGCAACACCTTAGATAAAAGCTGTGTACTAAAAGAGGGCCCTCTTACAATAGTGGATACATGATCAAAGGACAGTTCAACGATCGTCTACATAGGTCCCTAGATCACGGATTACAGGTTCAGCTATTGGGGGGTGTTGTTGATGTGATAGTTACAAGGGGAATCATGCTTGCTGAAGGAAACTCTTACATATTTATTGGCATTTAGTTTTAGTTCATGGGTTTGACAACAGCTATTTGTTTGGGAAAGGCCTTCTTGGAAGAAGAATCTTGGTGTCCACTGGGGAGCTAATGATACCAATAAGTTTACAAATCAGCTGCAAAGTGGTCAGCCATATACACTATCAGTCAATACATAGTGCTATGCAGCTTGCTTTGATCTCTGCCTCTCCAGAAGAGCATGAAGGAAATGCAAATACTCAATATACATACAGTGATTCAGACCCAGATCAATTACATAAGCTGTACTATGCCATTCATGGAATGTAGCCACATCTGCCAGCCCCTGCAGCAGTAGGATGCCCCAAAAATGAATGCAGGGAATGACTGGACACACTGAACAGAATATCTGTGGATGGTGTCATGTGCATTTATGCAGTCATCATTATACAAGGAGAACTGGCACTCACCTTAGCTCTGACCCAGCATTAGTACCTTTACATGTAGCAGGACTGCACTGATGTGGTAACTACTTATGCATGTTTGGCAAGTCCAATACAACTGTAGTCTCATCTAAGTCAGAAGTAAAGTATACATCTTTTCATGAAAGCAGGTGCTATTTACAAGTGTGTCTAGTACAGTATGGGAGCATGCTTGCCACACATAGGCAACATCATTTTTCCAGTGGTGTAGCTAGGTTGGGGATCCAAATTATTATCAATGAATTCCTTCTGTTAAGCGTTATCAAAACCTGCTGGACAGCGGGACAGAGATAATGAGTATGGTAGCCAAACTATATCATTTGGAACGGTTTTGTAATTTGTGCAACTCCATGCCAGCTATGCCCACCCAGAAGAGGTGTATACATATCTATACACCTGCAGTGCTCAGTTACAGTGCTAGCATACAGACTGAGGGCACAAGCACACCAGCAATGTCAGCATACACTTGTGGGATTGTGCCCTTTCAGTCTGTGTGCATTAAGCAGCATACCCAGGCCTTTTTCAAGATGGCTTTCCGACTGCACAACATTACTTAATGCTGCCCCCTCACACACTCAGGAATGGTAAACAGGCATTGGCCACTCCATCTCAAATCTCTCAGGAAGATTGCTGCACTGCCTGGGTCATCTGGGAATCTTGTTAGTGCATTCTGATGATATAAGTGATCAAAAGGAAAGAATGTGAGAATATTGAAAGCATATGGAACAACAGAGCTGTAAATCTGGATGTACACAGTTTGAAAGAACTGAATAAAACATATATGCTTTAACGTAAGCAGCAGTTTTAAGGATTTTTCTTGTGTTCATTATATACCCTGAAATACATCTACACTGCCGAATAGGCACTAGAAAAGGGAAAAAGATCACATACATAAGGAATTAACTGTCTTAATATAAACAGGTAATATGACAAACTACTTCATGTCAAATCAAAGTGCCCATACTTGAGTTGTGTCTTTCAGCTTTTCCCGGTTAGGGGTCGCCACAGCGGAACTTCGGAACGCTAATGATTGGCAGTAGAGTTTTACGTGCTGAGTTGCTGGCCCTGATGCACAACCTTCAACGAAGGTACACCCATTCACGCATGTCTCCACACAGAAGATTCTCTTAAAATGGTCATCCTTGTCTGTCATTAATATTACATCTTGAAACTGAAGAACACAGAGAAAAATGAAAAGGCACATTTAACTGGAGTGCCCTTGTTTTCATCTACTCTTATGGAGAGGCGTGGAAATGGCAATGTCACACCGTGTACCAGTGACTGAGGTTTGAGAATGGATTCCCCAGAACATCCCAACGAAAGAGCTGCAGTGAGTTAGGTTTCATCTGAAATGCACTGATGATCTGCAGCGTACTTTGTACAAATACTCACATCACTATTTGTGTTATCATATGCTGACATCCTCAAGGAATACATGTAGCCACCCACTTATACTAGCAGAAGCCCATATATCACTGTGTGCAAGTCACCACTAGTGCAGGAAGTCAGGACAGAACGTAGCTGTAGGAGCAGAAACACATACTTCAGTGCTTATTTTATTGAAGGCAGCAGACAGAGGTGAAAGGAGGAGACACCCTTTTACAATGGCACCATTTCATGTACCGCTGCGCATGTACACAATTTGAGAAGAAAGGGTCATCATATTGGCACTGGTATAAACATACACCCACTGCATGTGACAATGCAGATATACACTACTTGTGTCTGATGAGACATCATAAACTGGCACAAATATATGCTATGTGACATTGTACACATGCATTGTTTGCAAATGAAAGGACATCACAGTTGCACTGTGAGTACCACTGTACACATCCTGAGAATGAAGAAAGGAAGGACCTGCTAGTACCAACATAACTGTGCTTGACTCACGGTATGGTGATGTACTGCCATGTTCTCGAAGGGACACGCCAAATCAGATAGAAGATATTCATGTCAACCACAGAGAGAAACATTATCAGCATTAATGGATGATGACTAATACAAGGAAGAAGGATTTCTCAGCCATACTTATCAAAACTGAACTCTCTCACATTAGAGAATGTGATGTAAAACAAATTTCATTTTCTCCATCCTGCCACAAAAGAGTGAGAGGCTTTACTCTCCCCAGCAACTATACTATCCCTTTCAACAATTGTATTAACTAGAAGTGCAACAAATATATTGATTGTGATTTGTGTAGTTTTCTAGGGTTAATTTAGCAGTTTGGTGGGTTTGCGCAAAAACGATTCTGTGCAGTAACCTTTAACTGTCTGTAACTACATGAAATACTACATGATAAATGCACAATAAAACTGAGAACCTGATGAACCAGAGTCATAGGAAACCAACAACCTGTTAAGTCCAGAAAACCAAAAGAAGCTGATAAGTGTTTGCTTAACTAGAAAAGAAAATTCTCCAACCTGTGGTTATTGGCTGTCCATTCTCCACTATGGATGTGCCGGATAGCCTCTTGTTTTGAATCACATTCTCTTCATGGTTTGCATTCTGTCAAAAGTAGATGAATATTAGCTTCTATCGTAGGTTTCACCTGTACTTATTACTCACATTTCAAATTCTGAACATGCACGATAATTAATACTACAGCAACTTCCTGTAAGATGAAACATCACTTTGGTGTTTTTAAGTGTCATACAGATTTGCCATTTTGACAATAACAAGCTTCATTTTGACATTATGAAGTAAAAAAAAAAACAACCCTGGATATTTCTGAACAAAAAAAAAAAAAAAATTGAGGTTTGTCACTATCATTAGCCCACAGGATTATAACTTAAAACATTTGATGTCGAAAGCAAGCAATGATTTTAGAACCATAGCAGCTGAGTATTAATGGAGGTATGCCCAGGATCTGTATCAGGCAATTTTGTAGACATGCTTAATGCACAACCGAAATATAATACATTTGTACAACAACAATGCATAACTGGCAGTATCTGACTGCATCTGTTCTTAGTTACATACCATCTGGAACAGAAAACCTGTACAGTCTCTTTTAGTTTAGAATAATTCTAGGACGGTTTGTTGTCGGCTTTCTATGTAAAATGTCAGTAATCACAACTGATCCATTCTTTAAGGTCAATGGACTACTTTAGGAGGTCAAAGGTGGAGTATGGCAAGAAAGACTCTGTTCTTAGACCAACAGCAGCTGAGATTTATCAAAAACTAATTTACAGCTGCTGATGACTGTCTCCAGATGGTCATCAGAAAGGTTTGATACTTGCTGGGGATGTTCCCTGTAATGCAGGATCTTTGTGGAGTTTAGAAAGATTGGCAGCACACCTGGGAAAACACAAGAAAGTATGGATAGAACATGACTGAAAAACAGTTTGGGGAGAACCTCAAAGTCAAAAACGTATTATGACGCCAAGCCCCCACATTATGAATTATACAATTACAAAACAGTCTAAGGTAGAGTTAGAAGAGGCAACTTCTCTGTACTTGTAATAAATGTAGAAAATCAGCAGCAGCACCTTTCAATCTTTGATGAACAATAATAGTAGCCAAATAATATTTTTCTACATGCGAGTTTAGAAAGAACTAGAAGAGGCCTAAAATCAAAGGAAAATGTAAAATCATGCTGTGATGTGCAAAGTACAAATAAATAGAAGACACTGAAGTTTTTTTTTTTTTCTTTTGCATACAGTTAATAGTTTCTAAAATCTCAGATCATACTGCAATAATAGCAATAACATTTTTGGGCTGTGTTGTACTTTTATGTAAGATACAGACAAGGACTTTCAAATTGCTTTTCTAATTTTTTTTAGAAAACCTGCATTTATACACACACACCTCCCACTTTCCTAAACAGCAAAACTTTAGCTACTTTTTTGCCTGAAATCATGTGGTACTTTAGATAGGACACTGACCTTTCACAAAGGCTGGAGATGGCTCATTATCAGTGCACTACACCATTAAGCTAAGCCTGCCCTCTTTCTCAGTTATTTGTTTTTATCCTGTGATGGACTATCATAAGCATTAGGCACAACAAACAAAAGTAAAACATTTTTTATTACTTTTGAGGGGTAGTTTACCACAGTGAGATTTATTGTCCCTGACAATTTAGGAGGCAATACAATCATGACATTTCCCTAGACAACCAAAGCAATACATCCTAATTCCACTTCCCTGGTTCTGGGATAAATTCATCACCCAGCTCCTACAGGGCCTAAAGAATAAGCTTTGCCTACATGTTAGACAGTGCAAAACCCTAGCAACATTCAGTCTTGAATCAGATGAATGAATGAATGAATGGGGTCCTATACGTTCATCTCGAGTCACTGGCTACAAACATCTAACCATGCCGAGCCACACATTGTAACATCTCAGTTCCTTTTCTGCTCCACTTTTTCTCCCTCTTCTCTAACTTCGCCTTATTTCTCTTGCCCCTAACACACTGCCAGTGGAAAATATTTGTCTATATCTCAGAAATTAACTATATCCCCTACCATCATCCCCTGAACTATTAGCTTACATTTAAAGGCACTTCTATGGCATTATTGGCTAAACCTACAATGGTTAACATACCACTGGCTTAGTATAAACCTATTAACTTATAACAGCATTACATTCTTATTCACTATATTATGCTACCCCCTGACTTGCACTGTTGGCCAGAAGCATAGCTACGGTGGGGTAAAGACGGCAGACATCCCAAGTGCAAGGTATTAAAGGAAGCGATCAGCAAAAGCCAATCGATCGATAGAGCATTGCATTAATTTACATATGATCATTCAGAATGCCAGTAAGAAAATACTGTTGTGTGGTCAGGACCGAAACAAAGTGTATGCTTCAGCACTTCCACTTGTGATGTAATTTGTACCATACTGCTTGCTACAGGTTATAACAGATTACCTATTTTTTTCATGCTCCTCAGCTTAAGAGTTAAGGGGCACCAGCTTGGGGATCAGCACTGGGCTCTAGATAAGTGAGCTACAGCACTGCTGCTGGAAGATGCATTTTTTTAGATCTTCAAGGAAACTGATGAGCATTGTTCCTAGGAAACAATTTATAGTAATAGAAAGAGTATTCTGCTCAATCTTCCAGTAATACCTCTCAACCTCTTGGCACAAAAAAATCTGGACAAAGCCAAACATAATCGGGGGACAAAGCCCCAACAATAGGGACAGATTTTTAAATATTGCTCTCATGAACTTAGAAAGTTTGTAAGCCACGGTGGTACAGTGGTAGCATTGTTGCCTCACAGCAAGAGGTTCTTCTGTTCGATTCTCAGCTGGGGTGCCTTCTGTGTGGAGTCTGCATGTCCTCCCCGCGGTCGAGTGGGCTCCGAAAGACATGCATAAATGGGCATGCCTTCGCTGAAGGTTTGGTGTTGGGCTGGCAACTCAGCACCATAAAAGTCTACTGCCAATCATTAGCGGACCGGAGTTCCGCTGTGGCGACCCCTAACCGGGAAAAGCTGAAAAGACAAACAAGAACAACAAACTTAGAAAGTTGATAGATTTAAAAGGTATTGTGTTATCATGCATTTTCTGAAAGATATGAATTCTAAAACTGAAATGCCTGTTATTATTGAGTGAATTCAATCCTCATTGATTTGCCACAAAAATCCAGAAGAAAACACGACTTTTATGAGGTTCAGACCGAAAATATCGGCAAAAATCTGGACATTCTAGGAAAATCTGGACAGTTGAGAGGTATGCTTTCCAGTTACAAACTCATTCTGTGAATTATTGCCACAAGGTACACTCCTGTGGAACAGCTTGTGCCCTGTGAATAGAACAGGGAAAAAATTACCCAGACCAGTATGCTGTCTTCTAGGAAACCCAGTATCTTAATGTTTAGACTACAAAACTCAACTGTTCCATAGGACTCTTCTTACCTCGGTTTGAAAGTTCAAGAGAAAGCTGGCATCTTTCATGGTCTAAGGTGTTCACCCCACTGTACCCTGGGTGTTTCTTAGCATGGTGCATCATAACCTTTTCATTGGTCAGGATCATTCATGTGTTCTCAACTGGATCTCGGCCAAGTGCTACCTGGGTGTTCCTTGCCAAGGAAAATGGCACTGATGCCATTTTATGTTGCCTGTACATACTGTAAGTTTGTTAGCATTTATCAGCAGTCAGACAATAGTTTAAAGTTTTAAAACTATTTTTAACTAACATGGTCATAAAGCCTCTGTGAAACTAGGGTGCATTCTTACTCTTTTGCAGGAAAAAAGTTTCATTGCTAACACACCTTTAGTCTAGCATGTGGGTATCTTTCATTATTTCAATATCTAGACAGAATAGTTGCAGTCATTTCTGAACAGCCATCTTCTGTCAACATAGGTGTAGGTAAGAGCTCTTTATTAGATTTGGTTACCAGATCAAGGGATACAGGCGTATATCAGATGGCTGTTTAGCAAAAATGCTATATAACCTGTACAGTTCAGGAAATCTTCAATTTACATTTCAAGTTCACAGACTGTTTCATTCCCTGTGCATCCCTCACAAATATGACTGACACAACTTCACATAACGTACAAACCATTGCCAATGAGCACAGCATAAGACACAGGTTATGAACATCTTTCAGTTATACCAGGGATCCCTTTAGGACTATAAATCTAGTGTTTCACATCGACTTCATCAGCAGGTTCAAAACATCAAACATTTGAAGGCTTATTAAAAGTCTATTTCTGAAACAATTGCTTCTGTGCATTTTTATATTCAAACATGGAGAAAGTAAGTCAGATGAGAATGTCACTTCTGCTACAGACAAATCTATCATCCTTGGAGTAAATCTGTACATGAGCTAGAACAATAAAAATAGTGTTTGCACAGTTTCACCTTTCATTTTCTTCATCCTCTCTTCCAAAGTCTGTGCAACACTCTGTTCTCCATAACATGAAGTATGAAAGATTCTTTTGTCATAAGTTCTGAAGAACCATACCACCGCAACATTATTAGAAGCTACCATTTCTAGAATATTATGCATTAAAACTTCTTAGTTTTTTTCAATGACTGAATGCAAATTAGCAGATTCAATAACATACATGCCCACTCGCTTTGACAACTTAGGATGAATAGAAATGCTTTTCTAAGAACAGACAAGAATACTCCCTTTGTTGTCTATACCACCTTTTTTGTTATAATTTCCAAGACTGCAAGAGTGAACCCGGTTGTTAACCTACATCACACACCTTTACTATTTTTTGCACAATCTGATCAGGTACATAACATATAAAACAGCTGAATCTTTCATTCTGAGAATACTAGAATAATCTGAGTGCAACACTATCAGCATTAAAGAAGACTGACTTGGAGAAGAGATTGTGACTCTAGACTGCCCATAACTGACATGTAATGCAGTATTGTGTCATAATACAGCATAAACCTTGGTTCAGTTCAGAACCTGTAATAGCAATATTTCCCCAAGATAAATTTCTATCCTGTCATCATTATCTAAACTATTAGAAAAGTGTATCCATCAAATTACTTCAATACCTTACAATAAACTATCTTCTCTCCCCCATACAACATGGTATTCGTCCCAACCATAACACCACTACTGCCCTGTAAAAATGGAAATACTGTAAACCTAGTATCTTCTTTACTCATAAACCTGTCCAAAGCATTTCACACCACCTCTCACTATAAACTATTACTAAAAATCTCCTCTTTGGGTCTCTCCCCTTCTCCCTCTGCTGATTTGGGTCCATATCAGATGATCGAGCTTTCAAAAACTCGAAATTCATATGGTCAAGATCGCATGACTGAGTTTCCGAAAACTCAAACATCAAAAGAAAACACAAAAAACTACCTTTTTTATGTTTTTGAAGGAGGCAAACCTCCCCACGGCCCCACACCTCCTGCAAATTATATATACCAACTCAAAGATTGCACTACAGTGACGAAAAAGGTAAATTTTCCTGATCTGCACTATACCACAATCTCAATTCAAAAGGTTTGGGTTTTCAAAAACTCGATCATATGGTCTCAACCATATGAATTTTGAGTGTCTGAAAACTTGATCAGCTGATAGGGACCCCCTGGTTTAGATAGATTCTAAGCAGTTAAATGGCATTAAGAACACTCGTCATTTTTACCCATCACTGTAGGAGTGCCACAAGGTTCCATACTTGGACCCATCCTGTTTACATAGTTATAATCTACACACTGCTTCCAAGCAATCCAGTTTTGAACAATACGCAGACTCTACACTCATCTGTACAGTGTATAACCTGCAAAAACTTAGAAATTATTCAAGAATCCTTTACATCCAACAGAATCCTGGCTAGACAACTCACTTGCATAACCCACCAAAAAATATGACTTTTCTCCCCTAAAACATTCTCGCAAAGAAAAACTCTTGTCAAAATCATTTCAGTCAGGGTATTGTTTGATGAACAGGTCCCCAACACCAAAAGTACAGTTTTGTACCTACCATAAATGTAGATGTTCGAAGATCCACATTGCTGCAGTCCTTACATATGGGTAGTCCGCTGTCCTCGGTCGGCCCGAATACCAAAGTATTAGGCTGACGTCGGTCACGGCGCTTAAAACTGACATCAGGACGTCCGGGTACAAATGCGCATGACCGACGTCATATCCTCAGTCTTTTCTTGCCCCAGATGTCAGAAGGCCCTAAAAAGAAAGGCCAAAGCCAAAAGACAGCAAAAAACAACCAACCACCCCTGCACTAATCATATTTACAATATTTACAATATTCACAACCCAAACCACACAACCGCCTCTAACTACAGAGGGGAAGGAGGGAGGGTAAATTGGACTGCAGCAATGTGGATCTTCGAACATCTACATTTATGGTAGGTACAAAACTGTACTATGTTCTTCATCTCACATTGCTGCAGTCCTTACATATGGGTAGAATCCCAAAGCAGAGGTAAGGGAGGATGGCAAAACTATAAAGCATTAGGAGCTGCCAAAATGCCCTGTAAAATTGCAGTGGCAAAACCAGCCCTAGATTTAGAGTAAAGTGGAAGGTGGTAATGCTTAGAGAAAGTATGCACTGCACTGAACTCCAAGTAGCTGCCTCCAAAATATCTTTAGTAGCCACCCCCCTTAAAAAAGCTGTAGAAGTGGCAGTAGCCCTAGTGGAATGAGGCCTAATCCCAGCTGGAATCTCCTTACTATGATGGGAATAACAGAAAGCAATACAAAAACCAATCCACTTAGAAATAGTCTGTTTTGAAACAGGTTTGCCCTGAGAACCCAAAGCAAATGAAACAAACAACTGCTGAGACTGCCTGCACCCTTTAGTTCTGCTCAAATAATATCGCAACTGTCTGTGTACATCCAAAGTGTGCAAAATCTTTTCCCCTTTATTTTGGGGGTTTGCATAAAAAGTAGGTAAATGAATAGTTTGGTTTAAAGCCACACTAGAAACCACTTTAGGCATAAAGGAAGGGCTAGTACGCAAAGATACCCTATCCTTGTGGAAAATTAGGAAAGACTCAACCGCCATAAGGGCCTGTAATTCAGAAACCCTTCTCGCAGAGGTAATGGCCAACAAAAAAGCAGTCTTCCATGATAAATATTTCAACTCGGCAGTTGCTGCAGGCTCAAAAGGTTGTAGAGTGAGTTTCTCCAACACAAAATTGAGATCCCAAGCAGGAGTAGGAGCTCTACGTGGGGGTCTTATATTCTTTGCCCCTCTAAGGAATTGCTTAAACAAAGGATGAGAAAACAATGGTGGGTCACAGTCATAGTGAGCAGAAATTGCTGCTGCATGAACCTTAATAGAGGAGAAGGACAAACATTTGTCCAGTAACTCAGTAAGGTATTGAAGAGCCACACTTAAATTAGGTTTAGAAACATCAAAGTCCTTTGCTGTACTCCAAAATAAAAATCTCCTCCATTTATCTGCGTACACTTTCCTTGTACTAGGCCTTCTGGCCTCCAAAATAACATTCAAAACTTGTTGTGGAAGCTGAGACCCTCCAGGGTTTAAAACAGAATATGCCAGGCTGTTAGATGTAGAGAGTGAAGTTTGACATTGAGTAAATGACTGTTCTCCTGAGACAGCAGGTGAGGAATCGAAGGCAAAGGCCATGGAGGCTCCCGTACCAGACTTCTCAGTAATGGGTACCAGTGCTGTCGAGGCCAATCCGGAGCTATTAAAATCATGTTTGGCTTGTCCTGTCTGACCTTCAGGAGTACCTTTGGGAGGAGAGGCAGAGGTGGAAAGGCATACACATGAAGATTGCTCCAATTGAATGAGAGAGCATCCACTTTCCAAGCTGTGGGATGAAACCTTTTGTGCAAAACTTTGGCAGCTGGTAATTTAGTGGAGAAGCGAACAGATCTATGTCTGGAGTTCCCCATAACACTGTCAATTTCTGAAATACATGAGGATCCAATTTCCACTCGTGGGGATCCATAATTTGTCTGCTCAACACATCTGCTAAGGAGTTCTGTGCTCCTGGCAGAAACCTTGCCTGAAGATTTAGCTGTAAACTGAGAGCAGTCTCCCACAAAATCATTGCTTGTCTGCATAGAGGATAAGAATGTTCCCCTTGCTTGTTGATGTACCACATGACAGTTGTGTTGTCTGTTAGAATCAACACCTGCCCTGGAAGAAGTAAATCCTTGAAAGCTATTAATGCAAATTGGACTGCTAACATCTCCTTCAAGTTGATATGTAGATGTTGAAGTCTGGCAGGCCACGTGTCTTGTACCCATTTTCCATTTAGATGAGCTCCCAAGCTTTGTCTGAGGCATCTGTCGTTAGAATCTGACTCGCCTCTGGCGGGTCACAGAGAGTCCCTTGTTTAGGTGACATTCCTGAGCCCACCACAAAAATTCCTTTTGAATGCAAGGTATTATCTGAATGACAGTGTCCATATCTTGGCAGTGCTGTGTCCATACATTTTTGAGATACCATTGTAGCTTCCTCATATGCAGTTTGGCATTGGGAAGCACCAGAATACAAGATGCCATGAACCCCAAGGCTTGAAGGACTGTCTTTGCAGTCAGCCTGGACTGACGAGACAATTGGTGGAAGTAAAGAGAAAGATTCTTTTGTTTGTCCGGGGTCAAAAGGCCATCTGGGATGCTGTATTCAGTCTCACACCCAGAAAGCACATGTCCTGAGAGGGTACTAGACTGGACTTTATTTCGTTCACAGAATACCCCAGGCATCTTAACACTGCCATCACATACTGTAAATGATGAAGAAGTTCGTCCTTTCCTTGGGCCAGAATCAGGCAATCGTCCAAATAAGGATAGATTTGTATTCCTCTTAGCCTGAAGAAAGCTATCACTGGAGCCAGAACCTTCGTGAACACTCTGGGCGCAGTAGATAAGCCAAAGGGCAATGCAGAGAACTGATAATGAGAAGTCCCAGCCAAAACGCAGATACTTCCTGCAACTGAGCCTGATAGGAACATGAAGGTAAGCCTCCTTGAGATCCAGAGTCACCATCCAGTGATCTTTGCCCAGCAGAGGTAAAAGCTGTTGTAACGTCAACATTTTGAACTTGGGAATGTCCAGATATGTGTTGAGGATAGATAAATCCAAAATTGGTCTCCACGTGTTCCCCTTCTTTGGTACTAGAAACAGGCGAGAATAAAATCCTAGGCCCACTTCTGGCAGAGGGACCGGTTGTATGGCCCTTATTTGAAGTAGTAGAGAAATTTGTTTGTGAGCCTCTAGTCTTTGCTGAGGAGGAACGTCCGGCATGCCTTTGAAAGGAGGCAAGGTATGGAAATAAAACTTGTAACCTTGGTGTATGATATCCAATACCCATTTGTCTTGGGTAATCAAATTCCAATTTTCCTTGAAGAGTGCCAACCTTCCTCCCAAAGGTGCTGCCAGGCAAGAAGGATCTGGCAGCTGAAAAGGTAGGTCATTGGGCCTGTTTACGAAAGGACTGGCCCCTGCCCTCACCAGAAGATTGTGCAGGTGAACTCCTGTTCTAGGTCTGAAAGAACTCTGAGCTCTGCCCCTACCACGTCTAGATCTACCCCTAGACTGAGAATCATAAGAAGGATACGTCCACCCCTTAGCAGGCCAATTCCTACTAAACTTCGGAGGCTGAACTTGCAAAAATCTTTAACAGCCTGCATAGACTTAGCCTTGTCTTCCATTTTCTTCAAGACTGACTCCACAGGTGAACCAAACAACACATCAGACTGCAAAGGAGCATCCAAAATCCTTGTCTTAACATGGTCAGATAAATTCTGATCCTTCAGCCAGGCGTGCCTGCGAAGAACTGAACCAGTGGCAGCCACCCTAGACGAGGCCTGTACAGCATCAAAACCACATTGTAATGAATGCTTACCCACCTGTTCAGAGACATGCACCAAATCTTGTAATTCTTTACACTCAATGCCTTCCGCCAGAGCATCCACCTTAGACTTCAATTGAGAAAGAAGAAAGTTTTGATATTTCAACATATGAAACTGGCAATTCAAAGCCCTCATAGCTAAGGTAGAAGATGTATAGACCTTCTTTCCCCATCTATCCAAAGCTCTGGCCTCTTTATCCGGAGGAACCGGATTTTTTACAACAGAGGCCTTGACACCCTTAGGTCCCTGACTAATAGTTTCTGGGTCCGCCCTAGGACTCTTATAAAGATATTTATGAGCCTCAGGCACCCTGTAATACCTATCCGGTTTAACAGGAGCAGGAGGCAGAGAATCAGGATTAAGTGAAGCCTCTGCAAACACATCTTCCACAACATCCAGAACAGGGGGTATAGCCAAGGGCCTATGTTGGGGTAAAAGCAAAAATTCCTAAGCCTTTTCCGGGAATCAGAGAAGTCCTGACCTTCCCACTTAAAATGTTCCCTCATAGAATGAAGTGTCTCTGAAAAGAAAAATCCTCTGGAGGAGAAGCAGAAGGAGTAGAATCATCTGCATCAGAATCAGAATAAGGAGAGTACTCCTGCAAGTCTTCAGCCGAAGACTCTGAAACATCGAAGCCTGCTCAAAACTTCCCAACTCTGGCTCCACCCTAGGCCTCTTATCAGGAGGGGGCAAAGAACCTCTAATCAGAGTAATCAAATCTTCTGCCATTTTAAGCATGTGCTTCTTGGGCACAGACCCTGCTGAACTAGGAGTGACACCAACAGAAGCTAAACCTGGCCTGCCTCTGGGAGAAGCCTTGGAAACAGAAGGAGAGGGCCTAACCACCCTAGGAAGGGAGGGGAGTACAGTAACCTGAGAAGCCCCTTCAGCCTGACCTGCCTCCTGAGAGGCCACATCCTGCAATATCAAAGTCTCCCCCTGAGACTCCAGAGAAGCCTCCGTCGGAACCATCGGTTCCACTGAAGCCTCTAAAGAACCGGCGTCCGGAACGGACGACTCATCTTGCCTGGGTTTAACTGTTTTGTCTTTGCGCTTCTTCGTAGAAGCGGGCCGGAGAATCCGACGGCATATTATAATTGCACCGCTTCCCGAAGACCAGCCTAGCACAATCTAACCTTCGCTTAATAGTGCGCTTATTGAACCTAGCACAAAAGCGACACCCAACAACGTCGTGCTCTGGCCCCAAACAAGGAATACACAAAGAATGATAATCCCTATGCGGTATCTGTTTCCCACAAGAAATACAGTTATTCACTTTTTCTGACATCCGGTAAAACACTGAGGCAAGAAAAAACAAAAATATTCCCCAACGGGGTACTTAGCCAACTTGGATTCGGTCTGAAACTCCGAACTCGAAAAATTTCAGAACGCCGAACGGCACTTGCAACGCTGCTTCTGCATCGGACCATGCGGCAAAAAAGACTGAGGATATGACGTCGGTCATGCGCATTTGTACCCTGACGTCCTGATGTCAGTTTTAAGCGCCTTGACCGACGTCAGCCTAATACTTTGGTATTCGGGCCGACCGAGGACAGCGGACTACCCATATGTAAGGACTGCAGCAATGTGAGATGAAGAACATCTGAGTCACTGTTAATAACTTTAAATTTTAGCAACACTTCCAACCAGTCATTAAAAAAAAAAGAAGCTTGGTCTCTTATATAGAGCAAACCCCTACCTACCAGACAGAACCAGAGAAACCACAGCTAAAACTTACCTCCTGCCTACCATACTGTATGCCTCCCCACTCTTTACTAGCCTATAAATGTCCATGCAAACAAAGTTGGAACAATGCTACAATAAAATAGCTCACTTTGCTGCAAATCACCCCTTTAGAACTTATCAGTGTTCTGCCCTTAAACAACTAAATTGAACCAAATTCACATATCATTTCCATTGTAGTCAGCTATTGATATCAGGGTTAGTATATTTGAGCATGAGCCCAGTGTCTGTCACTACAAGGCATGCTTCAGCACTAGCACCCTACCAAAGTTCTTCTCTCGAAAGACAAACTCCTGTCCATCACTAAAGCCTAAAATGCATCTGTAGCCTCCTTATACTCAAACCCTTTAGCTACCCTCTGGAATGCCCTCCCACATGCTCCCAGGCATCTTTAAAACAAACAGACATTCAAAACACATCTAAGAAAGCACTTCTCAACATCCTGGCCCTCATACCTCTCAACCTCTTAGAAAAAGAAATCTGGACAAAGCCATCAATAAAAGTGGGACAAAGGCCCAAAAATATGGACACATTTTAAATATTGCTCTTACAGACTTAGAAAGTTGATAAAATAACAGGTTTTGCATTGGCATGAATTTTCTGAAAGGTATGAAGTCTTAAACTCAAATGTCTGTCATTATTTTCTAACTTCAGTCTTTAATGATTTGCCACTAATTTTCCAGAAAACTAAAATTTTATAAAAAAGGGACCAAAAATATGAGGCAAAAATCTGGACATTCTGCAAAAATCTGTACAGTTGAGAGGTATGCTGGCCCTGTAGCTGTACGTCTCCAGGATAAGTATAACATCTCTGCTTCCTTCCTCCTCTTCTGCTGTACCTCTGCTCTCCTCTACTCTGTTAACAACTATCACTGCGTCTTCACCCACCCCACCCTCTACCAATGCCTCTCTCAACTCTCTTACCACTCATTTCATTTATATCTCAAAAAATAGCTCTCTCCTGTTTGTAAATAACTCAGTACTCTGTACTGTGCTAACTGACATACTGCATAGTTATTTATTTAACTATAGCTGTAAAGAGGGCAATTAGTATAAGAAGCCTTAGTATGTATAGTTACTATCGTATCTGTTTTGACACTGTAAATTTATTTTAATTGTATTCTTCCTGAGATTGTTGATATTGTATAACTTAAAATATTTTAACTATATCGCATGCACTTGAGATTTTCTCCTCAGGCCTCCTCTGAAAAAGGGCCTTTGGGCCATACAGACTTCCTCAGTCAAGAACTGTGAAATAAATAAATAAATAAAATAAACACACACGAACCTCACAGCAAGTCATTCTCCAGTTCAGTTCTCAGACCTTTTTCATGATGGTTGTCTCCAGGTGCTCCCAGTTTCCTCCCAAAGATTGCCCGTAAAAGTGAGTGTTAAATACAAGCAAGTGTGCTTCCTGTAAGACTGGCATCCTGGCCGTAATTAACTTGCCAGGCTAGGCACTGGCATCTATGTAAACAAGTTTAAGATAAAATAGATGGCTGAGTTTGTTTCACAATATTTAAGCCATAAAAGTGGTACAAGAGCATCAAAGAAAGCCGAAACAAGCCAAGGCCTGGGCTGTTTGAGGCAAAAAAAATCCTGAAGAAGTGAATTACTCCATCTTCACAAAGTTTAATATAAAGCAGACATCTGAGCACCTGATCTCTACCTAGACTCATCCTTTATCCAGCACATGCTCACAGGCAAAAAAAAAAAAAAAAAGAATCCAGTTTCATAATATGACAAACTAAACTCACCACTAAAGCCATAAAGTACAACTGAAGAACAAAACTAATATGGATATGCTGAGTATATAGATAAACATTGCACCAGCAAACACTATTTGAGAAACCACAAAAACTATTACATTAACACCACACATTGTCAGCTTTAGCAATCAGAAAAATCATTTCTGCAGGGGTACAAGACCCCCTGCACCCTAAACAGCCCCTGTTCTCTAAATATACAAACTCTAAAATGATACAGCTTTGTGGATGACAAGAAAATTCCTTTCCCACACAGTTCTATGGTCTCAGTGAAATAATATAGCCTTTGAGCAAACATGGGAATTGATTAAATAAATTAACTGTTCCCATTTTGATTACACGCATTGAGAGATTGACCACATGTTCCAGTTTTGTTACTTAGGAACAGAATTTTCTTATATATTTGTGTAGGCGCAACTGTGAAAAATAAAAAAGCATAACATATGTTATGCAACATACAAAACCCAAAGATAAAAATAAGGAATAATAACAGTAATTGTGGAACAAACTAAAATAAATAAATATATCTGTGTGCATTCTTTACATGCTCAAGATAAATTTCTACTGTCGGCTGGTGTAAAATGTATATCATTAATTCAGGATGTAGTACCAGGCATCAAAGAAGATTTGTCATGGAGGCGGAGAGTCCTACGGGTCGTTTCTTTACTGGGGTAAGCAAAGGTTTCTAGGTAAATAATCACCAGTGAATCTGAAGTGATACTTAGCCAGTATAAAATGGGGGTAAGGTACTATATAACTCTAGTTTTAAATGACAGTGTACAAGTCATTATGAAGTTACCACATAGCCATATCTGTAATGGGAAAAACGGAAGGGCCTCCAGCATGTGCCTTATACAGACTGACTAAAATCCATGTCACTATACTCTGTATCTTATAGGCTTCTTAGGGGACACTTATGCCTGGCCTACAGACTAACCCAAGACCCAAACCTAATGAACTTACTGCATATCCATAAATCAAATGCGTCTAGAGCTACCCATTCCAGGGACTTGAATATGGCCTGCGACTTGAATAAGACATGATGGAGGGACAGATTTATCTCCCAGTGACTGCCACGGCTTTAACAGGCTGCCAATTCACATAAAAAAGAGCACCTCTATGACACTGTTCAGGATGAACCTGGATGAGTGGATGGGGCACCGTAAATTCTTACCGGGATAGTGCCCACAACCCTCCTGGATATGCGGAGTCATCACTAAATGCAGTCAGGGGTACTGACTAGTACCTCTACAGTATTACATTGGGTTGAAATATCTAGATTTAAAATGACCTCAGGGTTGATAGACTAGTAATCTCCTATGAATCCTATAACAATGCTCTAGAATAGAAACCTGCAGTAGCATACAACAAAATCTCACTGAAACAGGCTACATAATAAGTAAACAAGTCTTTGGAGGTCCGTAAGGGTTTCCAAAATATGACTTGGACTGTGAGCAGGAAATAAATGGAGGCTTGGTGTAAGGACAACAATGGAAGCGTGGTTTAAGGAAAACATCTAAGGGATATCAGCTGGCTTGTCTGGCCCCCAGATATATAGTAAACAGGCAAAAAAGAGCACCACACATCTGATATTATGTACGAATAAGAACTATAGGTTATGGTCAACATTTTAAGGTATGTTATATTGTTTTCAAATATCTACAACTACCACTGCCAGAAAACAAAAGGTTTCTGACTTATTAGACTATTTATATCAACATTAAAAACAGGAAATATGCTTACATACTGGCTCTCTGCCATTACTGTATCCATGGAGATGTATGGACATAAAGTAAACCATGTGAAATGTTAATCAGTCTCATATCTATGCCCAAAGACACCCAGAACTACCAGACTAATCAACAGCAGCTTTGCAGCCTGTAAGCATGTTGAGTTTAGTTTGGAAGCTGGGGCAGTCTTTCAACGAACTACATATGTTCCTATAAAAGACAGCAGATTAAATGGGAAGGAGCTAAACACTTAAGTGGGAGATATGTGTGATTGAGATTGGTTTATGAGAACATACAATGTAATTTAAAAACATAAGAAGGTGCACCATAGGCCAAAATCTTGATAAAGATGAATCTCCAGTAGATAAAACACAGGTTTATTAGTATACAATACGAACAAACTGCAGTATGGTAAGCGCTTTCACGTTATATTTAACGCTTCATCAGACATCAAAGCAGCTTAAAACCATCTGTTTAAATAAGAATGACACACAGGTCATGTGCTCACAATAGCAAATCAGAATAAAAACAATGATAGCTTGAAATTATTAAAATGCAATTACTATAAAATCTTAAAAACATTTTAGTGCCTTAAGGGTCTATTAGCTAAAAAAGGTTTAAGGGCTAATCTATCATTTATACCAAATTTATGCGCTTGTAGTTTTAATATCCACTTCCCTTCTCTTTCTTCAACTTTGTTTTTAATATCCCTAATCTGCCAGTTTTGCCTACAAGTTCAAGAACCTGAAACTTAAAGCAATGTGCTGATCCTAGTTCTTTTGTGTGTTTAGCTAAGGCATTGGATGTATTACATTTAGCTGTAGCATAAATATGCTCCCTAATTCGTTCTCGTAGGGTTCTAGTTGTCATGCCTACATAAAAAATAAAACATTGCTGGCATCTGGCTATATATACTAAACAATCAGACTTGCAATCAGCATAGCCTCTGAAAAAATAGGTGCGTCTGGTATGGGGGTGTACAAAACAATCAGTGTTGGATATGTATCTGCATTGATTACACGTGTGACAAGGGTGGGTGCCTGTCTTAGTAAGAGATTTGTGTGGTTTGTCAACCCTGTCATAACAAAGTAGTCTGCTAAGGGAAGACATATTCTTGTATGCTACCCTAGGTCTCTCATCAATAAGGTTTTTAATTCTGTCGTCTGCCATCAGAAGTCTCCAGTTATTATTTAATATGTTCAATACATACTTGTTCTTATTAGTATAAGGAATAACAACTCTGTTGACATCAGAGTTGTTCTTAACTTTATTGGTAACTGAAAGTTCTCTGGGTCTATTGATCAAGGGAGCACCTACATCTTTCCTAAGTCTATCACTCATGGTGATGTTCTCTGATACATGCTTATGATTATAGCCTCTGGAAATAAAATTCCTGGCTAATTGGGATTTATGTTTGTTATACATCAAATCTTGTGATGTTAGCTTAGAGACCCTTAAAGTTTGGTTCTTAACTATATTGTTGTCTCTTACTAAGACAGGCACCCACCCTTGTCACACGTGTAATCAATGCAGATACATATCCAACACTGATTGTTTTATACACCCCCATACCAGACGCACCTATTTTTTCAGAGGCTATGCTGATTGCAAGTCTGATTGTTTAGTATATATAGCCAGATGCCAGCAATGTTTTATTTTTTATGTAGGCATGACAACTAGAACCCTACGAGAACGAATTAGGGAGCATATTTATGCTACAGCTAAATGTAATACATCCAATGCCTTAGCTAAACACACAAAAGAACTAGGATCAGCACATTGCTTTAAGTTTCAGGTTCTTGAACTTGTAGGCAAAACTGGCAGATTAGGGGATATTAAAAACAAAGTTGAAGAAAGAGAAGGGAAGTGGATATTAAAACTACAAGCGCATAAATTTGGTATAAATGATAGATTAGCCCTTAAACCTTTTTTAGCTAATAGACCCTTAAGGCACTAAAATGTTTTTAAGATTTTATAGTAATTGCATTTTAATAATTTCAAGCTATCATTGTTTTTATTCTGATTTGCTATTGTGAGCACATGACCTGTGTGTCATTCTTATTTAAACAGATGGTTTTAAGCTGCTTTGATGTCTGATGAAGCGTTAAATATAACGTGAAAGCGCTTACCATACTGCAGTTTGTTCGTATTGTATACTAATAAACCTGTGTTTTATCTACTGGAGATTCATCTTTATCAAGATTTTGGCCTATGGTGCACCTTCTTATGTTTTTACATTGCTGATTTTGTCTGATTTGAAGGTGCTTTACTCAGCAAGAGTTGTTTTTTTTCATATTTGTGACTGTTGGTGCTTTTCTTGCTGGGACATGGCTGCTTCCTCTGAACAGAGTGATTCCAACTTGAACTTGGCAAATAAATCAATGATGCTTGAGAACTTGATCCGAATGGATGCGAATCCGCTGTTAAAACTAACAGCTTCAGACTTAAATAAACCCATGGCAGCTGAAAATGTTTTCAAAAACAACATGGATATTCTAATGCTAACCAGAAAATTTGAGAACAAACTACAAAGAATACGCAACATTCAGTGGCAGAGCTTACATATGGAAGCCTGCCTTAAGTATAGACTTGTACCCAGAGGTTTAAGGGTACTCAAAATGCCAACGTTCGGAGACTCTGATCCTGAGCTCCTAGCCAAATGGCAGAAGCTCAATCTAGAGACTAGTTTCTCATACATCAAGATTCTGATTAATCACTATGATTCTGCTATACAGCAGCTGATGGAAGACGTTAAAAGTATTGAAAATGATCTTTTGAAAGCATTAGGGGATGCTGAATTTACAATGTTTACCGAAGATGTGAAACGTACTGTTTCATCTCTTGACTTGAGACTCGCTCAAGACAAGAAACGTAAACTCGAACGGGATTTTGTTGACTTTAATAATAGCCAAGTCTTTTCGTGGCCCCGTGAGAAACCCCATGCTCACACACACTCTAATTCTAGACAAGAGCGTATGCCTTTAAATCCAACGAAAGATTCTCGTCGGAGAGACAAGAGATCCACTCCTTTGGAAACGTCATCTACTAGCGCTGTTGCATTTGCGCCTACACGCGCGCCCCCATTGACTGAGCCTTCTGAGGCTAGGATGATTCCACCATCTCGTTCAGTCGCTGCAGCAACCCAGGCTCATTTGAAAGAAAAAGTTGTTTCTGATGTACAACCAACATCAGTGGAATCTACTGACACCACGGTCATTCCGCCGCTCCGTTTAGTCACTGTACAAGCCCAAGTACATGCGGGTGAAGATGCCAAAGTGGATGTACCACAATCCTTTGATACTCCGGTCCTTCACAAGGGCCATGATGTTCGACGGAAACAACTTTCCATGGATCCATTCGTTATTTCTGTGGAAGATGAAGTATTCGGCTTAGGGGAAGGGTTTCCTTCTTTTCCCCTTCCCTACAAACCGACCGACAAGAGACCTTGGTCCCCACAAGGGAGACCGGTGAAGAGAAAGAACACCGAGGAGATTACTTACCCCACGAAGAAGGTAATACAAACGACGACTTAGTTGTTAATATATCAGACTACATCTTGAATAAACATGAGCTCTCTGTTTTAAACAGAGGCTTAAGTTTTATACCTGCAGGCTGTAATGACCTTACGGACATTATTATTGACATTAAATTCTTTACCAGAAATTTAGCTTTAAAATTGATGTTCAGTAAGGACACAAATAGTGTCAATACGGATGCAAGCACAACTCATATGTTATTCAAGAAACCCTCTAATTTTATGCCACAATCCCATCCTCTCTTAGAGGCCTTTGAACAGGCATGTGAATCTGATTTATTTGATCTATACAATGACAGGAATGTGAAAGCTGATTTTTATAATTTAAACATGGAAGAGAGACAAGCTTTAATGAGCTTGCGAAACAATGATTTGATAGTCATTAGACAAGCTGATAAAGGTGGGGCCATTGTTGTTTTAAATCAATCCAGTTATTCTAGGGGAATGGAACACATGTTAGCAGATAAGGAAACTTACTGTTCCATTACCAATTATGAGTTGAACAATCTTATTAAATGTGTACATGCTCACTTGTATGATTTGATGTTAAATAACACATTAACTAGGGACTTATATTTGTATATGTTAGTAGATAAACCATTTGGTACCATCTTTTAGAGGTTTACCAAAAATTCACAAGGACATGTTGAATCCTCCCTTGAGACCTATTGTCTCGAGTCGAGGATGGTTAACTGAACCACTGTCCATATATCTGGACAAGATGCTAAAACCTATTGTTATGGGAATCAGCTACATCCTGAAAGACACACCTCATTTTTTGGAAAATTTAGCTACTTTTAGTAGTTCTATGTTCAATGCTGACGACATTCTTGTCACTCTTGATGTTAAATCACTTTTTACATCGATACCTAATGATATAGGCATGGAATACGTCAGAACATTGTTATGTACTAAGAAAATGCCTAGTGATACAGTGTCTAGATGTATGTCCCTCTTAGAGATCGTACTTGAAAACAATGTTCTTTGCTATGAGGAGAGATATTATCTACAGACCAAGGGCGTAGCGATGGGCACACCATGTGCCAACGCTTACGCCAACTTGGTACTGGCACAATGGGAGGACCTATACATTTTCACCCCTGATTTTGAATATAAGGAACATCTTAAATATTTCAATCGTTTTGTGGACGATATTTTCTTGTTATGGGGTGGTAGTTTGGAGCAATTGCGACTGTTCATTAATTATTTGAATGGGACGACTAGTTTTCTTACTTTTGATTGCTCCAAGGCCACCAGTGAAATTGAGTTCTTAGACGTCAAGATCATCAAAGGTAGCAATAGCTTTGAAACAGAGGTTTACAGGAAATCTTGCTGGAGAAATAATCTTCTCCATCGTCATAGCATGCACCCCAGACACGTCCACAACAATATAGTTAAGAACCAAACTTTAAGGGTCTCTAAGCTAACATCACAAGATTTGATGTATAACAAACATAAATCCCAATTAGCCAGGAATTTTATTTCCAGAGGCTATAATCATAAGCATGTATCAGAGAACATCACCATGAGTGATAGACTTAGGAAAGATGTAGGTGCTCCCTTGATCAATAGACCCAGAGAACTTTCAGTTACCAATAAAGTTAAGAACAACTCTGATGTCAACAGAGTTGTTATTCCTTATACTAATAAGAACAAGTATGTATTGAACATATTAAATAATAACTGGAGACTTCTGATGGCAGACGACAGAATTAAAAACCTTATTGATGAGAGACCTAGGGTAGCATACAAGAATATAGATTCATAGATTCATAGATTAGTACTAAGCTAACTGCCCTTGTGTTTGTAAGGCAAACACCTTAACCATTAGGCCACCCTCCCACCCCTTAGCAGACTACTTTGTTATGACAGGGTTGACAAACCACACAAATCTCTTACTAAGACAGGCACCCACCCTTGTCACATGTGTAATCAATGCAGATACATATCCAACACTGATTGTTTTGTACACCCCCATACCAGACGCACCTATTTTTTCAGAGGCTATGCTGATTGCAAGTCTGATTGTTTAGTATATATAGCCAGATGCCAGCAATGTTTTATTTTTTATGTAGGCATGACAACTAGAACCCTACGAGAACGAATTAGGGAGCATATTTATGCTACAGCTAAATGTAATACATCCAATGCCTTAGCTAAACACACAAAAGAACTAGGATCAGCACATTGCTTTAAGTTTCAGGTTCTTGAACTTGTAGGCAAAACTGGCAGATTAGGGGATATTAAAAACAAAGTTGAAGAAAGAGAAGGGAAGTGGATATTAAAACTACAAGCGCATAAATTTGGTATAAATGATAGATTAGCCCTTAAACCTTTTTTAGCTAATAGACCCTTAAGGCACTAAAATGTTTTTAAGATTTTATAGTAATTGCATTTTAATAATTTCAAGCTATCATTGTTTTTATTCTGATTTGCTATTGTGAGCACATGACCTGTGTGTCATTCTTATTTAAACAGATGGTTTTAAGCTGCTTTGATGTCTGATGAAGCGTTAAATATAACGTGAAAGCGCTTACCATACTGCAGTTTGTTCGTATTGTATACTAATAAACCTGTGTTTTATCTACTGGAGATTCATCTTTATCAAGATTTTGGCCTATGGTGCACCTTCTTATGTTTTTACATTGCTGATTTTGTCTGATTTGAAGGTGCTTTACTCAGCAAGAGTTGTTTTTTTTCATACAATGTAATTTGTTCAATTCTTGTTTGAAGTACTGATAGTCCATTACCACACTTCTGAGTGCTAATCACTATCATGGAGCTCATAAAATTTCCTTTCAAAAGGGGCCACACCTGCGCCACAGCAGCAGTAATAATGGGTCTACTTTAGTTGACCGACTTACCATAACACAGAACCACAAATAATCAAGACAACAACACCATTCACTTTAATGAACATTCAGAACATTGTAATTTTAACACAGGAAAAGAGTCAGTTGGCCAAAATGGTGAACTTTGTCCTTTTCCACACTGTAGTGCAATCTCTGCGTTGGTAAATTTGGTTGGGGGGGGGTGAAGCCCCCCACTTGGATTGGTTTAATTTGCTGTGGTTTGTTTTAGTTGTGGTGGTGGTCAAAATGACTGTTTTCCCAGTTTAAAATTATGATGTTATGGATGTTCATTAAAATGAACTTTCAGTGTTGTCATCTCAATTACATGTGGTTCGGTGTTATGGTAAGTAGGTCTTCTGAAGTAGATCCACAATAATCATCGAGGTGACTAAGCCATAACAAAGTGCTGTGGAAATAAAATGTGCTACATATTAATGTACATTTCAAGTAGTTATAGAACAACAACTTGGAAACGAAAAAATACTTCACAAACTGAATAAACATAAAAAAGCAACTGATGTAAGAACACCACAAACTCTATTTATTAAGCGCTTTTCGTCCAGCACAGTGGCTGGACTTCAGATAAAAGAATCAACTTCATAGACGCTCTTAAATGTTTCAACAATCCAATCATGTGACCAATGTCTCATTTAAGCCTCTTAATGTTCAATTAACACATCACTGACACATCAATGACAAATCTGAGTTACAATATCGTGAAAGACATCAAAATTTATTCATACAGGAATCTTGGCAGCTTATACAGCTTATTGTACAGGGCTTAAAATGCATGATCTAATTATCATAAGGTAGGCATTCCCAGGGGCACTTGGGAATATTCCTTAACAGAACCCTACTTGATGGA